>NW_005871129.1:641072-680150 GCF_000147115.1 Myotis lucifugus
TCGTGAACCACATGCGGCTCTTTGGCCCCTTGAGTGTGGCTCTCCCACAAAATACCACATGCGGGCGTGCATGTACGGTGCGATTGAAACTTCGTGGCCCATGAGCAGAAGTCGGTATTTTGTGGAAGAGCCACACTCAAGGGGCCAAAGAGCCACATGTGGCTCGCGAGCCGCAGTTTGCCGACCACTGGTGTAATCAAAAGAGAGCCAGTGTTCTAATAACTTTAATGAAAAAGGGTGTTCTATTTCAGCAGTTCATAGAGTAAACTGTGTCCCATTGTGGAATGTGTTTCTCATTTCTTGATTTCCTTATCATTTTTTAATTTAAATAGCAGCTTATTTTGCAGTTGGAATTTTTTTTCTACTGGAAATTCCCTTGTTGTAATTACATAGGTAGAATAATGCTATATATTTACAAAATGAATTTGGAATCAGTATGTAACTATTTTTTCATTAAGTTACCAGACATTTAAAATATATATTTGTGGTAGACCCTTATTGTCCATGAATGCAAAATTTTATGTTACATACTACTACAGTTGCAAGGTCCTGTAACTAATTTGGTACACAATTGGGAAGAGACTTCATTTGATACTATAACATTTAGAACTCACTATTCCCTATATTGTCTCAGAGTTATTTTCTTCAGATAGTGAACTCAGTGGAAGTGAGTTCAGTATACCCTCATCTATGGACTGAATTATCTTTAAAGAGTTCAGTATTTCCACATTTAAACATTTAAGTTTAAAAGGAAGGGAGAAGGAGAGAGAGATAGAAACAACGATGAGAGAGAATCACTGATTGGCTGCCTCCTGCACACCCCCTCACTGGGGATCAAGCCCACCACCCAGGCATGTGCCCTGACCTGGAATGGAACCAGAGACCCTTCAGGAGCCAACACTCTATCCACGGAGCCAAACCAGCTAGGGCTGCTTTCTTTGTGAAATAAGGCCTGTAGGCCTTTATAAAGTTAGGAAAATAAACAAATGGTAGTCCAAGAAGAAAGTGGCATTCACTAAGCTCACTTGTTGCAGATGTATCATCACACAGTTAAATCTCTATTTTTGTATTACTAGAGGCCCAGCACGTGAAATCGCGTGATACCCAGACCCGCCCTGCGCGAGCCACGGGACCCCAGACCCACCTTGCATGAGCCGCGGGCCCCACCTCCACCACGTGAGCCGTGGGCCCCGCCAGCCCCACGCGAGCCCCGCCTCACCACGCAAGCCACGAGTCCTGGCCCACAAGAGGTGTTCCATGCACCTCCTGGTGACCGGTTGTTTGGTCATGATGCTTTTATAGTGCCACGACCACAGGCCTTTTATGATATAGATTATATATGAAGGTAGATAGTATCTACTAGTGACCTAAGTGACCGAACGACCGGCCAACCAGTCGCTATGATGCACACTGATCACCAGGGGGCAGACACTCAACGCAAGAGCTTCCCCCTGGTGGTCAGTGTGCTCCCGTGGCCCCGTTGGCCCTGATCGCCGGCCAGGCAAAGGGACCTCACCTGTGCACGAATTTGTGCACCGGGCCTCTAGTATTAGATAATTATGTAGAATCATTTGTTTTAGTTTGGAATGGACTCTTCTAGAATTAGGTGGGGGTTTAAGTCTTTGGCAGTCCTCTCATGATTAATTAAGAATTGACTGTATGTTCAAAAGATTGGAAGTTCAAAAGGCAAACTAGGAATACCAATAAAAACCATTCTTGCCCTGCTGGTGTGGCTCAATAATTGAGTGTCAACTTATGAACCAGGAGGTCATAGTTCAATTCCTGGTCAGGGCACATGCCATGGTTGTGAGCTCAATCCCCGGTGGGGAGCATGCAGGAAGTAGCCAATCATTGATTCTCTCTCCTTCTCTGAAATCAATGAAAAAAAAAAAAAAAAAAAAAAATATATATATATATATATATATATATATATATATATTAAAAACATTCTGAGCCATAGTTTTTTATACTTGTTGCTGCCTGTTTAGTGAATTAATAAAAAGTATAAAGAATGTTTGATTTAAGAGTGTTGAATAACTCTCAATCTTAAATGTTTATTGAAATTATTTTGTTTCATTGTAGGTCAGACATATTACCAACATTTGGATCAAAACTTTGTCTAACAAGTCTTTGTTCTGGAAAGAATAAAATCTCTCAAATAGCTGAACAGAGCCCCAGTACAGGTATTGTATGACTGTTTTATAAATGTGATTTATAGAAAGTATGATTTTTAAATGATGTCAGAAATGATAATGGATACATTTCAGAGTTAGAATTTTATAGTTACCAATTAGGACTAATCCTTTTAACTCCTTAAAAAGACATTTTGGCAAGAATAAATATTGTATTATTCTTGGAAGAAAAAGTATTTACCTGGCCCAGCCGGCATGGCTCAGTGTTTGAGCATCGACCTATGAATCAGGAGGTCACAGTTCAATTCCCAGTCAGGGGACATGTCGAGATTGCAGGCCCGATCTCCAGTGTGGGGCATACAGGAGGCAGCCAATCAATGATTCTCTCTCGTCATTTATGTTTCTCTCTCTCCCTCTCCCTTCCTCTCTGAAATTAATAAAAATATATGTTTTTTATAAAAAGTATTTACCTGAATAAATGATCTCCCTGTAAGCCCATAGCTCCTAGACATTTAGACTTAATTGATATAGAAAGAGACCTGGCTATCAGTATTTGAAAGCTTTCCAGGTGATTCTAATAGGCAGCTCAGTTTGAGAACCACTGGACATCACAAAAGACAATTTCTTTTTTTTTTTCTTTATTGATTAAGGTATTACAAATGTGTCATTATCCCCCCCATTGCCCCTCACCCCTCCACGCATGCCCTCACCCCCCTAGTGTCTGTGTCCATTGATTAGGCTTATATGCATGCATGCAAGTCCTTTGGTTGATCTCTCCCCCTTTCCCCCACCTTCTCCTACCTTCCCTCTGAGGTTTGACGGTCTGATCGATGCTTCTCTGTCTCTGGATCTGTTTTTGTTGATCAGTTTATGTTTTCCATTATATTCCACAAATGATTGAGATCATGTGATATTTACCTTTCTCTCACTGGCTTATTTCACTTAGCATAATGCTCTCCCATCCTAAATAGATCAGAATCCAAATATTTTTCTAATTGATTACTAATAAATTATTTTTTATGAAAAATTATTATAAATTAGTTTAAAAAATTTAACTAGTAGTTGAGTTCATGTGTATCTTATGTTAAACATTTTGTGAACTAACCTGGAAGTCTCTAATTTATAATCATTTTTCATAAAAAAATAATTTATTAGTAATCAATTAGAAAAATATTTGGATTCTGGTCTATTTAGGATGGGAACTGCATATGATTTTTTTATGATTAGTAAACTGTATGGAATTATGAATAAATGATAACAAATTAGGATATAATGCTTATTTTCACATGATCTCAGTATAAAAATCCTACCAACTTTTAAGGCTACTTTACCGTCCTAAAAAGCTATATATGTAGCTAATTGTTTGCTATAATTATTAATTTCTTGCTATTAAATATGTCTTAAATTCATCTCAGTTTGATTCCCACTATCACTCTTAATCATTTCTTACCTACTTAGCCTCCTAAGATTTCTCTCCAGCTGTAGTCTCGTTCACTTACAATCTATTCCCCACAGTGTAAATCTGACTGTGTTGCCCAGCCTAAATTTATTCAGGACATTTTTCCATGATCTGGCCCTTGCCCACCTCTCCAGCCTCATCTTTTACTTCCCTCTTTGTATCTTGTGTTCCAGTTAAATTAGATCATCTTCAATACCTTTTCCTATCTCTTTGCAGTGGTGCATACCATTTCTTCTGGATGAAATCTGGAATTCACATCACACTTATTCAGGTGTGAAAACAGTTCAGTTGCTCTTTCTGGGCAGCCTTCCCCAATTCATAAATAAAATTGTTCATTCTTTTGTGGTATTACATTTTGCACTGACATCTTTATATTGGTATTTCAGTTGTTTTACTTTTTTGGACTCTCAGAGTCTTGATTCCCAGAGATTATTTACCTCTAAATTATCTACCAAGTTTCTGTCATAATCACAAGTGCCCAACTCAACCATTTGTGCCTGGTATACTGGCTTTCACAAAGGTAGTATTCAACAAAGAGCTCTACTAGGCACAGGGAGACAATGTATGTGCTTTGGAATCTGAAAGACTCTAGCTATAATCCTAATTTAATATTTAATAACCATATTCATGAACTGTGCAAGTTACTTAACCACTTTGAAACTCAGTTTCCCTGTCTGATAATGTAAACCTTGAGAAGGGTACTGAAGATTTAGATGTATAATATATAAAGCACCTAATGCATAGTGGACACTTGGCATTAGTTCCCCTAAAGGAAGACATAAAGAAATACAATACATAAACTTACTCTTCAATACTTTTTTAAGGCTGATTGTTCTAATAACTTATTTATAGCTTTACAAATATTTATATACATTTGAAGAAACATGCTATTGCTAGGTTGTATCTAGTTTATAAAAGTGGAGCCCTCGTTTGGAAGAATGTCTTTGGAAGTAGAAAAGAATAGACTTAGAAATTCTAGTGTGTTTCCCTCAGAACCTAGTTCTGTGACCTTTCTGTGACCTTGTTATGTTAGTGATAATTCTTACAACAGTACATACTTCAAAAGGCAATATTCTGTGTTTTTCAACATTGTCTAATATTTAATGGTTCTCTAACTTGCCTAATCCTAGGAATAACCAGGAATGCATATGACATACAGATTCTAGGTCCTCGCCTCACACTTAATGAATCAATCTTTAGGGTTAGTGATCTGTATTTTTAACAACTTAGGTATTTCTAGGATCAAGTTTTAGAAACACTTATTGAATTCAGTATAGGATATTCTTGGTTAAATGTAATATACTGTCAAAATGTCAAGTTGCTAATGGTTTAGGGCAGTGGTTCTCAACCTTCTGGCCCTTTAAATACAGTTCCTCATGTTGTGACCCAACCATAAAATTATTTTTGTTGCTACTTCATAACTGTAATGTTGCTACTGTTATGAATCGTAATGTAAATATCTGATATGCAGGATGGTCTTAGGCGACCCCTGTGAAAGGGTCGTTCGACCGCCAAAGGGGTCGCGACTCACAGGTTGAAAACCGCTGGTTTAGGGTTTTATAAACTTGAGTTTATATTTTTTGCTTATGTGGGATGGGGTTTGTTTCCTTTTCAGTAAGCAAATAGTTTCTACAAGTTTATTATTTAATTGTTAAAATAAAAAAATAATAAAGACTATCTGAAGACAAAAACAAAAATAATTATGTAAAAACCATAAACCTAATCTGTCCTTACAACAGCACTTACAATAAATATTTCCACATATATTCTACCACTATCTATTATAGCACATAGTGCTAAATTTTCTGAATGATATTATAGTAAACTTTTTTCCCGTAGCATTATAATGGTATCATCTATTTTTTTTAAATTGAGATGTAATTGATATAAGACATTATATTAGTTTCAGGTGTATAATATAATGATTCAATATTTGTATGCATTGCAAAATGATCAACACAAATCTAATTAACATCTGTCACCACACAGGTATAGAATTTTATTTCTTAGATAAGAACTTTTAAGATCTACTCTAGCAACTTTCAAATATGCAGTACAATATTATGAATTAAATCCCCATGACTTATTTATTTTATAACTGGAAATTTGTACCTTTGACTCCCTCACTCATTTGGCCCATCCCCAGCCCTCTCCTCTGGCAACCAGCAATCTGTTCTATCTATGAGGGTTTTTTGTTCCACATATAAGGGAAATCATACAGTATTTGCCTTTTCTGTCTGTCTGAGTTTGCTTAGCATACTGCCCTCAAGCTTTATCCATATTGTTGCAAACGGCAAGATTTTATTATTATGGCTAAATAATATTTCATTGTGTCTCTATATCATCTCTTTATCCATTCTACCATAGGTGAACACTTAAGTTGTTTTCATATCTTGGCTATCATAAAGTATGCTGTAGTGAACATGGAAGTGCAGATATCTTTTCAAGGCAGTGGTTTTGGTTTTTTTGGTTATATACCCAGAAGCGAAGTTGCTGGATGATATGGTAGTTCTGTTTTTAGTTTTTGGGGGGAACCTCCATACTGTTTTCCATAGTGGCTGCACTAATTTACATTCCCACCAACCGTGCACAAGTGTTCCCTTTTCTCCACATCCTCACCAATACTTGTTATTTCTTGTCTTTTTGATAATAGCTATTCTAACAGGTGTGAGGTAATATATCATGATTTTTATTTGTACTTACCTAAAGATTAGTGATGTTGAGCATCTTTTCATGTGTCTGTTGGCCATTTTTATATCTTTGGAAAAATTTATATTCAGATCTTCAGCCCATTTTTAAATTGGATTGTTTGGGGTTTTTTTGAGATTGAGTTGCATGAGTTTTTAAAATATATTTTGGATATTAAAACCCTTACCAGTTATATGATTTGCAAGTATTTTTTCTCATTCTGTAATTTGCCTTTTCATTGTGTTGGTTTGCTTTGCTGTGCAGAAGCTTTTTGGTTTAATGTAATCCCACTTGCTTATTTTTGGCTTTTGTTGCCTTTGGTTTTGGTGTTAATTCCAAAAACTTATCTCCAAGACTGATGTCAATGAGCTTATCATCTAATCCATTTGGGTTAATTTTTTGTGTAGTTTGTAAGATAATCAGTTTCATTCTTTTGGATGTGGTGTCCAATTTTCCCAACACCATTTATTGTAGAGAATGTCCTTTCACTATTGTATATTATTGGCTCCTTTATTGTAAATTAACTCACCATGTATAACTAGTTTTATTTCTGGGCTCTCTGTTCTGTTTCAGTAATTATGTGTCTGTTTTTATGCCAATACCACACTGCTTCAATTACTAGCTTTGTAATATAGTTTGAAATCAGGAAGTATGATGCTAAAGGTTTGTCATTTTTGTTTAGCTTTTTAAAGAACCAGCTCTTAGCCCTGGCTGGTTTGGCTCAGTAGATAGAGTGTCGGCCTGTGGACTGAAGGGTCCCAGGTTCTATTCTGGTCAAGAGCACATGCCTGGGTTGCGGGCTCAATCCCCAGTAGGTGGCGTGCAGGAGGCAACTGATCAATGATTCTCTCTCATCATTAATGTTTCTGTCTCTCTCTCCCTCTCCCTTCCTCTCTGAAATCAATAAAAATAAAAAAGAACCAGCTCTTAGCCGACTGGCATGGCTCAGTGTTGAGCATCAACTTATGAATCAGGAGGTCACAGTTGGATTCCCAGTCATGGCACATGCCTGGGTTGTGGGCTGGATCCCCAGTAGGGAGTGTGCAGGAGGCAGCTGATCAATGATTCTCTCTCATCATTGATGTTTCTCTTTCTCCCTTTCTCTTCCTCTCTGAAATCAATAAAAATATATGTATATGCTTAAAAAGAACATCCCTAAAGAACCAGCTCTTGGTTTTAACGATTAGTCTCACCTATTAATAGAAAGCATTTCCACTCAAAGCCAGTATCTTTATGATGCTTACTTTATGAATATCAAAACTAAGAAGAAGCCCTGACTGGTTTGGCTCAGTGGATAGAGCGTCGGCCTGCGGACTAAAGGGTCCCAGGTTCAATTCCAGTCAAGGGCATGTACCTTGGTTGCGGGCACATCCCCAGTAGGAGGTGTGCAGGAGGCAGCTGATCGGTGTTTCTCTCTCATCGATGATTCTAGCTCTCTATCCCTCTCCCTTCCTCTCTGTAAAAAATCAATAAAATATATATTTTTTAAAAACTAAGAAGAATTTGGAAAGATAGGCACTTTATTCCTGGAAGTTCTCTATAATTTATTTATCAGATTATTTTCAATCCTCACCCAAGGACATTGCTTAGAGAGAGGGAGAGAAGAAGAGAGAAAGGGAGAGAGAAATATTGATGTGAGAGATAAACATCAATTGGTTGCCTTCCATAAGTGCCAGGACTGGGGATTGAATTCACAACCCAGGTATGTGCCCTGACCAGGAATCAAACCAACAGCGTTTGAATCCACAGGATGATGCTTAATTAGCTGAGCCATTCTGGCCAGGCTATTATCAGATAGTTTTAAATCATTCTCTATGAGCTGACCCAGTGCCCTTTACAGTCCTCTCTACCCCCCTGCAACCACCCACCTCCTCTCCTCATTATCGTTTTATTAAAATACCCGCAACAATGTTAAAAACATATGTTGTTATCACTGCTTAATGGTTTACATAGGAGCTATATATAAAAATGGATGGTGACTCAAATATATATTGCCTAGGACTTTCATTTAGTACACAGTGGTTTTCACAGCTGCAGAGTATTAGCATAGGGTGGTCAGTTTAAACATCCAAACATATAGATTAAATTTTTGATATTTGTTAAAAGGAGGCCTACATTAAGGTTTTGATTTGTTTGGGTATTTATAATATGCTAGGCACTTTGCTAAACCCTTTACATCTATTTTCTTAATTTCATCCTCACAACAGTTCTGGAAGAAGTCTTACTGTTATACCCATTTTACAAATAAGGTTAAGTGTGTTGCCCAGGTTCTGTCAGCATTTTAAGTGGTGGTACTATGTTTTAAAGCCAGGGTCCTGGCCAATGGGGCTCAGTTGCTTGGAGTGTCTTCCTGTGGACCATAAGGTCTCAGGTCGGATTCCCAGTCAGGGCACATACCTAGGTTGCAGGTGGATCCCTGGTCGGGTTGAGTATGGGAAGCAACCAATTGATTTACCTCTCACACCCATGTTTCTCCATCTCTCTTTCTGTCTCTTTCTCTCTCTTTCTCTCTCCTGTATTCCTTCACTAAAATAAATTTTTAAAAAAGAAAATATTTTCAAACAATAAAGCCAGGAAGTAAGATTCCAGATTCTGAGCTCTTATTCACCATGTAGTTTACTGCCTCACCAGCCAGACCAGTATAGACCCATTACATAAGAATGGGAGATAATCTGGCTGGTGTTGCTCAGTGGGTGAGCATCGACTTATTAACCAGAAGGTCACGGTTTGATTCAAGTTCGGGGCACATGCCTGGGTTGTGGGCTTGATCCCCAGTCGGGGATGTGCAGGAAGCAACCAATTAATGATTCTCTCATCATTGATGTTTCTATCTCTCCCTCTTCCTTCCCCTCTGAAGTCAATAAAAATATATATTAAGAAAAGAATGGAGTGTCAAACCAACAGCCTTTCAATGCAAAGGATGTCTCAGGACACAGTTTAAACATTTTAGACTTAAAATTTTTCTTTTTGCTGTAAAATTTAAAATATCATTTAAACATGAAATGCTTGTCATATTTTTAAAATATATGTATTTTATTATCTCTTTCAACATTGAATTTTATATTTCATTGTAATTTTAAAGCCTGTTTTGTAAAATGTTGTAGTATGGCTTATAATAAATGTTCTTATCTGCTAGTAAGTAAAAAGTAATACAAAATTTAAAATAAGGTAAAACTTTTAAAATTACTATAATGTTATAATTTCTATTGTTATGTTACTGACATTTTTAAAAGGGTAGAAGACAAGATAGATTTAGAGGGGAGATATGTATCTCTATCATATTACCTAAATCATTCAAATAAATATTTTTGTTATTTTATTTTGTAGGGATTACAACATCCAACGTAAGCATAATTGGTCAACGTATGAACTATGGGTTTGAATGTGGTGATTTTGAAGATGTTAGGTCACATGACATTTCCTCTAGTGTTTTAAAAATACAAAATAAGGAACACCCAAGACATAAGCATACAAAAGGTTAGTAAATTTCATAGCAAGTTAATTTTTAAGACTGATTGTCTCTAAATCAGAATCCTCCCTAAGCTTGCCATTGGAGAAACATTGATTGAAATTTCTCAGTTTTGAAATTTTTTCTCTTACCCTTCTGCTAATATGTTGTTGCTTAAATAATTTTACTAAGTAGGAGAACACATAATTCATGTATTGGCTTATGGGCTTGCCTGAGGAGCCAGTGCAGAGAAGCAACTGCCCAGTAGGTTAAAAGTAGGGAATCCCTACTGACACTGCCTCCCCCCGCCAGAACACACACACACACTTTTTTTAATAAGACATTTTACCACTAAAATGGGTGGAGAAATCATCTCAGATGCCTACGTACGTTGTAACAATGGAGTAAAACTATGGAAACTGGAATATAATTTTCATGTGGTAGAACCTGGGAAGGCTTCTTTATTATCACTAACAATTTACATTCTTTGTTTGTTTGTTTGTTTTAGTAGCAAGTAGCATCTCTGTGACTGCTCTTTCCATTTTTTCAGAGATCTTATTACAGCTGCATTTTAAAAATTTCCCTTAGGTTAAGGAGTAGTGATTTTTTTAAATCCTCACCTCATGATATGTTTATTGACTTTAGAGAGAGGAAGGGGGAGGAAGAAAAAAGAGAGAGAGACATCAATATGAGAAAGTTGCCTCCCATATATATGCCCACCAATCAAATCCACAACCTAGGTTTGGGACCGCACCAAGAATCGAATGGGCAACCAAATTTCATTGCACGGGATGACACTCCAACCAACTGAGCCACACGGCCAGGGCAAGGAGTAAGTGATTTTTTAAGGGTATAAATATTTAAATAGAATAATTAGAAGTAACCTGTATTTAAGCATTGTAATCATCTGGTAAGTGTAAGGAGCTGTCATTTTTTATGTATAGCAACTAGGGTTGTAATAAGGTCAACTTTTCTTATTTCTGAGATCTTAAGTCATATGTGTGCAGGCATTCCAGGACATGTATAATTTTGCAGTAAATAACTCAAATTGAGTAAGAGAGAAATTGATTAGAAACTTTTCTTTTTTGTGTACATTTCTTATAATTTAATCCATAATGTAATTCTATATCTTTTCTTTGTCAAGGAGATCAGTTGTTCATTGTTTTTATAAAAGAGAATGACAGGAGTCTGGCAGGTGTTGCTCAGTGGTTGAATGTTGACCTATGAACCAAAAGGGCATGGTTCCATTCCCCATCAGTTTACAGGCTCCGATCCCTATAGGGGGCATGCAGAAGGCAGCCAATCAATGATTCTCTTTCATCACTGATGTTTCTATCTTTTTCTCCCTCCCCTTCTTCTCTCTAAAAATCAATAAAAACATATTTAAAGAAGAGAATGACAGTTGTTTCATGTTTTCTTGCATATTTTATTTTTCATGTAAAGAAAATCAAATACAAAATATACTTTTCTTTCCAAAGGCAATCCTTACCCTAACATATAATTTTAAATTTTCTTTTTCATAACTTTTTTTATTTTTTATTGATTTCAGAGAGGAAAGGACAGGGAGAGAGAAATAGAAACATCAATGATGAGAGAGAATCATTAATCAGCTGCCTCCTGCACACCCCACATTGAGGATCAAGCCCGCAACCCGGGCATGTGCCCTGACCGGGAATGGAACCGTGACCTCCTGATTCATAGGTCGCTCAACCACTGAGCCATACTGGCCGTGCTTTGTAATTGTTTTGAAATAATTGCTGAATATATTCATTCACTGCTAATGGTATTCTTTTTTATACAGCAAAATCATAAAAATATGTATATCTTTTGACCAGCAGCTAATTCTCCAGAAAATTACTTCACACTCATACTTTCAATTTTTTTTAAATGTCTTTATTGATTTTTAGAGAGGAAGGGAGAGAGATAAAAACATCAATGAGAGTGAAACATCCATCTGCTCCCTCCTGCATTCCTCCCACTGGGCATCAGGCCACAACCCAGGCCCAACCAGGAATCTAATGGGCGACCTCTTGGTTCCTGGGTCGACGCTCAATCACTGAACCATACTGGTTGGACTCAGGCTTCTAATTCTAAACCAGATATGCACTAGATCTGGTCAACAAGAATATACATGTTCAAAACCAAACTTACTTTTCTTTCCAGACCTGTTCCTCTACCTTTGTTATCCATTTCTGTTAGCAGCATCAGCATGTCCCAGTTATGGGGACTTAAAACTTTAGAGTCATCTTCTCCTTACTCTTCAAGTTCAGTCAGTGACCAACCCATCCTACAAGTACTTCTCAGTTTAATTTGGGCCTTCATTACCACACCCTGGGATCTAATAAAACGTCTTGCCTCTTATTTTCAGAGAATGTGAGAGAGAAAGAAACAGAAACATCAATGGGTTGCCTCCCATATGTGCCCCGACCAGTGATCAAACCCGAAACCCAAGTATGTGCCCTCACTGGCAATCAAACCTGCGACCTTTCCTTGTACTGAATTACCCTCCAATCAAGGGAGCCACAGTGGCCAGGGCTATGTAGTTTAACTTTTTGCATTAATTCTTACTATTATCCTTCTTTCATGCCCTGTGCTCTAGCATTTTTAATAGTAGTTTTTTTTAATATGTATAGTCTTCCTACATTCTTTTTCCCAATCTTAATATGTCCAGATCATGTCTACTTTTAGAATACTGGTTTAAAAGCTGTTTCTTTAGAAAGCTTTCCCTACTCTCCTGCTACTTTCCCTACTCTACTAGCCTGAAGCAGGACAAAATACTTAAAAGTAAAGACACTATTATCTTTATATCTCTCTTAGTCTTATGCTTTGTATATAAAGGTGTTCAGCCCTGGCGGGGTGCCTCAGTTGGTTGGAGTATTGTCCCAAACACCAAAAGTTTGTGGGTTAGATTCCCGGTCAGGGTTCATACCTAGATTTTGGGTTCGATCCCTGGTGGGGCATGTAGGAGAGGCAACCCATCAATGTCTGTCTGTCTGTCAGTCTGTCTGTCTCTCTCTCTCTCTCTCTCTCTCTCTCAAAAAAAAAAAAAAAATCCTCGGGTGAAGAGTAAATGAATGAATGAGTGAAGGTGCTGAGTGCCACATGTTAAAGGAATGGAGTGGTGATGAGCCAACCAAAATTAATAGTGTAGCCTTGGGCATAATCACTCAAAACTTGCATTCTCAAATAATCTGGTTAAAGTAAATACTGAGTGCAGTGGTGCAGGGAATGAAAAGACTTCCCAAAGAAGTATGCCAATGAGTTGTATATGTGAGTGAATTCATATTGCAGGAAACTTCAGACTTTTGTAGGATAAGATCTCAGAATTTTGTCTTTTTTCCATTCCTCTCCTCTGCTGGTTGTCCTTTTGAACCTGTTTAATAACATAATAACAACTTAGAGCCCCAATGAATAACTTGAGAAAGTTATTAATGATGAATGCTTGAAGTGTTAGCAAACTAGATTCCATGCATTAATATTTTTCTCTAGTTGAATGAATTGAATAGAAGTAGCAAAAAGAGATTGTATAAGGATAGTTTATATGTAAAGTGTCTTTTAAGAATATTTTTTCCTTATATTTCCCAAGTGAGATTTGAGCAATATTTCTTTCAATACATCTTTGTTTAGAAGAAAATATAGTGTAAAAAGTAAAAGTAACATTAAAAATGATTAGTTATGTCAGCCTCTCTCATAAAAAAATTAAATTACTTATAGATAACTTGTTCTTTATTTCCTGTGATTTACCTAATTATTCAGCCAACTCTTGATAGTTTATATATAGATTTTATGTTTGTGGGCTATTGAGTAAATTGTTTCATTTACTGACATTTGCTTCTCTTTGTTACTGAACATCTTTGGGGGCTGTCAGATGTTTCTGTTAGTTGGCATGTGCTGAAACGATGCACATTAATTTTGATTATTCCAAACTATAGTTAAAGAAAAATATGAAATATGATAAACTACATGGGTGTCTTTCTTTAATCTTTGTCATGTTTGCGCATAAGCAAAACAAGTCATTATCTTTAGCAAGTTAGCAAAGTAATCTATCTGCTTAATTTTTTCTCTCTCACATTTTATTTATTAACTATTTTTGTCAGTTTCACTTATATATAATTTTTTCTGCCTTTTTTCTTGTTCATACAAAGGTATGAGTATACATAAACAGGTTTTTCAATTATTTTTCTCTTATTGTTGTTCTGCTCTCTTCTTTTTTTACTTTAAATAATTTTTTATTTCTCATGGTTGACTTACAATATTCTATTAGTTTCAGGTGTACAGCCCAGTGATTAAACATTATATAACTTAAAATGATCACCCTGATAAATCTAGTACCCATCTGACACCATACACAGTTATTACGATATTATTGACTATATTCCCTATGCTGTACTTTACATCCCCATGACTATTCTATAGCTATCAATTTGGACTTCATAATCCCTTCACCTTTTTCACCCATCCCTGCAATTCCTTTCTCTTCGATTTGGCAACTATCAGAATGTTCTTGGTGTCTACGAGTCTCTTTCTGTTTTGCTTGTTCATTTATTTTATTTTTTAGATTCTACATATAAGTGAAATCATATGGCACTGTATTCCTCTGTCAGACTTATTTCACTCAGTACAATACCTTCTAGGTTCATCCATGTTGTAGATGGCAAGATTTCATTCTTTTTTATGGCTGAGTCACATTTCCTTGTATATATGTACCACTTGTTCTTTATCCACTCATCTGTTGATGAACACTTAGGTTGCTTCCATATCTTGGCCATTATAAATAACATCTGGATATATGTCTTTTCACTGAGCCACACTGGCTGGGCATGTGATTATTTTCTTGTGTATCTTTCCCACTAACACTGGCATGTATAAACTTCTTAAGGTGCCTAGTCTATATTAGGTATTCAAATTATAAATATTTATTGAATTAATGAGCATGTGTGAATATATAAATTCTAAATTCTTTGTATATAATAAATTTTTAAAAGACCATATTATGATATCCCAAAATACTATGTATTTTTTAATGTGGATGTTTTTTTTTTCTTTAGGATTTACAGGGTCATCATCAAATTTACAACATATTACCAGTTTTGACTTCACATCCACAAATACCTTTTCAGAAGATTCAGTAGTAGTTGTTGGAAAAGGTATTTCAAATCTATTTAGTTTTTTAATTGTATTTCATGTTCTTCACTCACAAGCAAAGTATCTGAATAAAGAAGAGAGTTTGGTTCAGGTGGTGAATAGAACTTCCTTTTTGAAAAGTTATTAAATTGAAAGAATTAGAAGTGAATACTTCACATTTCTAGTGAAACTACAGTAACTAATGTCAGTAATTTTCAGAGAGATGTTTTATGTACATAACAACTACAGTTTGGAAACATCTAAGGCACTTTTAGGATAGCTAAGACAGTTTTACCATAGTTTAAATTCAAATGGTAGTCCTTATTTATGAATTTAGGGATCAATACAAATTAATATAAATTTATTACCACTTATATAGTGTCTAACCAAATTAGAGTTAACACCTGTTATATCATAGGGGGATTAGGAGACCTTTATAGTACATATTTGCAAACATCCTTTAAAAGTAGATGGAGTATTTCCAGCTTTATTGATACTTAATTGACAAAATTGTAAGATATTTAAAGTGTAAAACATGATCTGACATCCATATACATTGAGAAAGGATTCCCTATCAAGTTACTTAGCACATCCCAACTAGACTCTGTTTTAATTGAAAAACTAGAATGTGATGATAGGCACTGAGGATATACGTCTTATTTTTGGTAAAAAGAATGAAATGTCTGAAAAGCTTTCCTGACTTCTTTACCTGATAGAGTCTTATTAAGTCATTATAAGGCCCTCCTCAGATTGACTCCAACCTACTCTTACAAACTTATTTTCTCTTAGTTTTCTACTTGCCTTGTACCAAACCAAACTAATTTATTCACTCCACATTCATGCTTTATACTTGTTCAACTCTTCCTACAAGCATACTTACCTTCATAGGATATCCTTCCCTCCCTCTGGTCTCCAAATCCATTGTGTCTTCCAATCCCAGCTCAAATCCTTGCTTCTTTTTTATTTTTTAAAAATATATATTCTTTTATTTTTTTATTTTAAATATTTTTTATTTGATTTCAGAGAGAACAGGGATGGAGAGGGAGAGGGAGAGTGAGAGGGGGAGAGAGAGAAAGAGAGAGAGAGGAAGAGAAAGAAAGAGAAAGAAACATCAATGATGAGAGTCATTGACCAGTTGCCTCCTGCATGCCCTTACTGAGGATCGAGCCCACAACCCCGGGCATGTGCCCTGACCAGGAATCGAAATCCTCCTGTTTCATGGGTAGACGCTCAATCACTGAGCCATGCAAGCCAGGCAAATCCTTTCTTCTTGAAACTATGTTTAACACCCAACTCACAACAGCCTTTCCTTCCTGTGAATTTAGTACTTACATGATCTCATTTGATATTATGTCTTATAATACTCTTATTAGTGCATTTGCTTTTAGACTTTACTAGAGGCATGTTGGAGGCCCGGTGCACTGATTCGGCCCAATCCCCACAGGCCAGGCTGAGGGACCCCATCAGTGCACAAATGCATGCACCAGGCCTCTAATCTGTATATATAAAAGCCTAAGCAACCGTCCGACCGTTCGGCCGGTAGCTATGATGCACACTGACCACCAGGGGGAAGACGCTCAACACACAGGCATAGAAACATGGAACAGACTGATGAATCTCAGAGGGAAGGCGGAAGGGGGGAAGGCAGGAAGAGATTAACCAAAGATCTTATATGCATACTAGAGGCCCAGTGCACGGATTCATGTACTGGTGGGGTCTCTCGGCCTGCCCTGCGGGGATCAGGCCGAAACCAGCAGTCCAACATCCCTTGAGGGGTCCTATATTGCAAGAGGGCGCAGGCCAGGCCAAGGGACTCCACCGGTGCACACATCCATGCACCGGTCCTCTATATTATTAAAGGCCAGTGGCCGTAATACCGTAATGACCAAAGGACCGGTCACCAGGAGGTTCATGGAGCACCTCTTGGGCCCCCCTCACAGGGCTTCGGCAGCGTCAGCGGAGTGTCACAGGGCTCTGGCAGTGTCCCCAGAGCGTCGTGGGGCTCCAGCAGTGTTTGCGGAGCGTCACGAGGCACCAGAAGCGTCCCTGGAGCATCGCAGGGTGCTGGCAGAGTTTGTGGAGAGTCGTGGGGCACCGGTAGCATCCACGGAGCGTGCGAAGCGTCTGGGGGCAGTGGACATGGCCCTGATGGCAGGCTAGGCCTAGGGGACCTTACATGAGCACGATTTAATCGTGCGCTGGGCCTCTAGTCTACTTATATAAAAACTATGGGTGGTGTTCATCACGACCACAACCGCAGCAACCAAGCGGAAGGAAGTCAATCCTGCAGGGGTTGTCTTGGCAATGGCTGCACCCTCCCCCGAGCTGTTTCCCGGAGCTGTTTCCTGTAAGGGCAGGGTTTGAGGCAGGAACCAGCCCTGGAAGCGTAGAGGCATATATCTTTCTAAAGTGTGCCGTACCAGCACAGCCAGGGGTGAACCTGAGTGGGGGCGGCTGAAAGGCTTAGAAAGACAGACAAGAGAATGAAAGCTGGGTCTCGGTGGGACGCTGCTTCTCTGAGAGACAGCGACCACACCCACAGCCATGCCTTTATTTTATAACAGATGCTTCGAGGCAAAGTAAGGGCGTGACCAAGATGTTTACAACATTCTCCTGGGTTTCAATCCTACTTGGCTACATGCACCTGAACTCTATCAAGCCTACATCACTCAGGCACATGGGACCACGTGTTCGGACCATAGGTTCAAGCTTACAACTACAGCTGTTGGCTATAATTGTGCTGGGAGGGCCCTGCCCTCCAAGCTGGGACTTGCACGTGGCAATGAGAGGACTGTGCCCTCTCATCAGTCCAAGGCTTGAGCCTGTCCAAAATACTGTAGCGGCTCCCCACAATGAAGTTTTAATTCTGTTTCTTTGTTACTGATGTTGTGGTCCCATCCCATAACAAAGAAACAATTTCCGGAGGATGAGGCCCAGGAATCAGAATTTTAAAAAGATTCCCAGGTGATTCTAATGTGCAGCCAAGGTTGAGAACCACTGCTATAGATAATATTAAAAATATATCTAAACATGCAATTCTTTGTCCAAATGAGCATGTTCAAAAATTAAATGAAGAAAATTTGGATATACTCGATGGAGATTTTCACACATATTTGAGTGATGATTCCATTAATTCCACAGATGATGCTGAGAAGGAAAATTTTCCCATCGAATTTCTTAATAGTATTACTCCTTCGGGAATGCCAAGTAATAAATTAAAATTGAAAGTGGATGCAATCATCATGCTATTGAGAAATCTCAATAGTAAATGGGGCCTTTGTAATGGTACCAGATTTATTATCAAAAGATTACAACCTAACATTATCGAAGCTGAAGTATTAACAGGATCTGCAGAGGGAGAGGCTGTTCTGATTCCAAGAATTAATTTGTCCCCATCTGACACTGGCCTCCCATTTAAATTGATTCGACGACAGTTTCCCGTGATGCCAGCATTTGTGATGACTATTGATAAATCACAAGGACAAACTCTAGACAAAGTAGGCATATTTCTACCTGAACCCGTTTTTGCACCTGGTCAGTTATATGTTGCTTTCTCTCAAGTTTGAAAAGCATGTGATGTTACAGTTAAAGTTCTAAGTACTTCATCACAAGGGAAATTAGTCAAGCACTCTGAAAGTGTTTTCACTCTTAATGTGGTGTACAGGGAGATATTAGAATAAGTTTAATCACTTTGTCAGTCATTGTTTGCATCACTGTTGTTTTTATATCATGTTTTTGTTGTTTTCATATCATGTTTTTGTTGTTTTCATATCATGTTTTTGTCGTTTTTATATCATGCCTCTGTTATATCCTTTTGTTACTATTTATTTATTAATAAATTTATATATTATTTTCATATACATTTTACTAATTTCCTTTCATCTCTCACACTTCTATTATAGAGATAGGGCAAATAGCAATATTAAAATATCTCTGCTAACTAATTCCCTTTTTAAAAAAATATATATATTTTATTGATTTTTTACAGAGAGGAAGGGAGAGGGATAGAGAGTTAGAAACATCGATGAGAGAGAAACATCGATCAGCTGCCTCCTGCACACTCCCCACTGGGGATGTGCCCGCAACCCAGGTACATGCCCTTGACCAGAATTGAACCCGGTACCCTTGGGTCCACAGGCTGATGCTCTATCCACTGAGCCAAACCGGTTAGGGCAATTAATTCCCTTTTAATGTGCAGGAATTTTGTGCACCGGGCTACTAGTATATATATAAAAGGCTAATATGCTAAGTGTCCAACCATCCGACCAGTCGCGCACTGACCACCAGGGGGCAAACACTCATCGCAGGAGCTGCCGAGCTGCAGTGACTTGGCAGCAGCGGTTCTCGGGTGACGCACCCCGAAACCAGAGAGGAGGGAGCCTGATTCCTCGCAGGGCCACGCAGTTCCACATTTGGCCATGGGTTCTGTTGTTACTGGGGCACTGTCGGCCCCGAATCTGATTTACTGCACACTTGAGTTTGCGTTCCACACCTTGTACAACAGCAACTTTGCAGAATACCCTCTCGCACTCCAGGACCCCTCGGGATGTCAGAGAGCGGGTTTCAGCCTGATCCCCGCAGGCCAGGCTGAGGATCCCCACCTGCCAGACAGACCCCACTCACTCTGCAGACGCCTTGTGAGCCACGGTGCCACCCCAGGTGCAGTCGGCCAGGGAGGGACCATGGGAGGTTGGCTCCAGGGCGTGTCCAGCCTGTCTCACCCAGTCCTGCCCCACCGGCCTCCTTCTAATTAATTTCCTTTCAATGTGCATGAATCCGTGCACTGAGCCTCTAGTATGCATATAAGATCTTTGGTTAATCTCTTACCACCCTTCCCCGTCCCCCCTTCCCTCTTAGATTAATCAACCTGTTCCATGTTTCCATGCCTGTGTGTTGAGCATCTGCCCCCAGTGGTCAGTGCACATCATAGCTACCGGTTGGATGTTCACTTAGGCTTTTATATAGAGAGATGATTATTTAACATGTTTTTCTTATTAACTATATTGTTTATTTCTTAAAGGCCAAAGCCTTGTCTTAAACTTTATTATTCAGAGTTACACATAGATACTTAATGGCAATTTATTGTTGGTTGATTTCAGGTGTATTTGGAAGTCCAAATTCAGCACCAGCAACCTGTAGCCAATCAGTGATATCTTCTGTGGAAAATGGGTATAAATTTTCAGTTAAACAAAGCATTGAACCACCATCAGGGATTTATGGAAAAGCAGTCCAACAAAGTATTCCATCATATCTTGATGTTGAGAATGAAAAAGATGTAAGGTTATTTGCTTAATTATTAGAGTAACTTTAAGCCTATCATACATTATTGTTTTGTATATGTCTGATTTGGGTTGGTGAAAGTGTTCCAGTTAAAAATTTTTTAATTGCAATGTAATTGAAAATTCTGATGCTTAATTTTTAAAATAATAAATTATTATTTTTTCCACCAAATATGTTCATGTTCTGGTATATAGCATCTAGTGTATTTTATACTTTATGTTACTTTATGTATGTACATGTGTATGTGTACAGACTAATATCCTCAGGCACAAATTTTGTTGGATATTAGCTCTATGTAATTCTATTCTATTTTAGAATTCCTGAAGTAAGAACTAAGAAATGTATGATTTATATTATATATAGACATTTAATGCCTATATACAGTTGTCTGAGATTAAGATAGTTATTTTAAATGTCAAAGTCCCTGAATACTTTCAGATATTTCAACTTTTTAATGCAGATCAAACTTTCTGTGTCAAAATCTACCTTTGGCAAGATGAAACAAAAGAGAAAAGAGGAAAAGGAACTTTTTGACATTAAAGATTGTGAAAAGAAGAAACATAATCCCTGGGAGGAAATGAAACATACAGGAACTGAAAAAATGATATCAGAAAGTAAGTGGAATTTAGCTTTTGGTGTGCTTTTTTAACAATAATATTCTGGAGCTAGTGTAATGAGGTTTTACTTAGGGTTATATATGGCTAATAGTGGAATATGTTGAACTATAATGCTGAAATTTATAAAACCCAGTAGCTATTATACATATTAATTATTGGTGTGTGGGGATCTGTGGCAGCAGCAATAGGACACTAACACGCAGGCGAACGAGGTCATGTCCAGAAGCAGCCGGCATGCAGCTGGAGCTCACTAGGTGCTCTTTCCTCCCAGCCCTCACCCTCGTTCCTCTTCCAGGCAGAATGCCAGAGGGGGTCAGGATTTCCAGGGCCTTCCAGTTCAGCCAGGCCACTTCACCCGCCCAGAGCCCAAAGCCCTAGGCCAGAGTTAGGAACCCTTGGCCCCCACCCCACAGAGGTGAGGGTGGGGGGGATGGAGCTGTTTCCGGGCAGGTCCTGGGGCCGCTTGCTCAGTTCTGATTCCGCACTGGGCTGCTGGGGGGAATGGTCCAGTCCGAACCCATTTCCTAGGTGAGGAAACTGAGACTTGGGGTTGCCCAAGAGAATTGCAACCCCAGCCCCAAGCTCACAGGATGTGTGCTTGCCCCGAACCCACTCCCCTCCCCCTCCCCAGTCCTCCTCTTCGCAAGGCCCTCCCCTCCCCTCCCCCTCGGGGAGGCTCCTCCTTGTTTATCCCCAGCAGCCGGCCAGGCCAGCGGGGTCTGGGAAAGCCACTGGGGAGCAGCCCAGCTGTGGTGGAGGAATTAAAGAGCAGCTCCTTGGTGGCCTCCAGCCTGGGAAAGCGGAGGCCTTCCTGTCCCCGCCCCCTCGCTCCTCCCGCCCTGTCCCCTCAGCTGTGAGAAGTCCCCTGGAGGCAGCAGCTAGGGCAGCTGGGAGGAAAGAACCTCCTAGAAAGGAGGGACTTGATCTCTGATCCCGAGCTGGCATTATCCTGGATTACCCCCGAAACCAAGCCTGGGGCCCTGGGCTTGTCTGGGGGACCACGGACTCTCCCTACCCAGGCTTGTGGGGGCCGTGGGGGGCACCATAACACAGGCACAGTGGCTATGAGAAGGCTAAAAAGGGCTAATTCAAGTGTAATCCTGATATTTGGGGGGCTAGCAATTGGAATCCATGCCAGCAAGCTAACCTATAATTAAGTCATTGCCTCCTTCCCAGAAACTGGTCTTGCAGAATCTGTTACAGAGGCCATAAACCTGTGAACAGTGCACTGCCCGGAGGGAGGGTTGTTAGCGCTGGCACCAGGCCAGGCCATCAGATATGGCCTGGAGACCCCCAACACCTGAGGGCCTCTTGCAAAGCCCGAGAAAAGGACCGGAAGCATAATCCATATTTGCGGGACAACGACCACAGGGAGATATAAAATGAAGGCCCCTGCATGTTTCGGTACTCTGATTTGGAAATTACTTCCCGGAGTCCGCCGGTGTAATTAAAACAGTATCTCTCCACTTCTTCAAAAAAAAAAAATATTAATTATTACTCATGAGCAGGAGGTGACTGATTGTTTTTCTCTTTTCTAGACTTAAATATTTTTGGAGATGAGGTGGGAATATCAAAAAATGAGAGTTCCTCTTTAGAAAACATTACCTTTAACCCTCCATTGAAAGGAGGGGCCAGTTTAAAAAGGTCACCATCTCTAGTGTTTTCAGATTCAGGTAAGTCACTTGTTTAAATGTAAAGAGTAATGTCACTATGCTTGTTGAGCTTAAAAGACCACATCTGGTTCAGCTCATTGGTGATAGAGAGAACACTAAACTAGTAGGAGTCATTAGACCTGGCTTTTTAAGTATCAGTTCTGCCTTTTAATTAGCTTTGTGACCTGAAAACAGGCCTCATTTTCTGTCTTTATAAATATCTACATTATCTCAAAGATCCAGATTATCGCAAAGATTTCTTCCATGCTCCTTGCAAATATTCCTGTTTCACTGAATAGAGTTTTTCCATTTTACAGGTAAGATAACGGAGATTTTGAAGGTGGTTTATATTAGGGCATGATTTTTTAAAATTATATTTATCATTTATTCAGCCTCTCATTGAGTATTTACAAGGTTCCATACCTGGCCAAACGTAGGCTCTATGTTTCCTGTATTGTTTTTTATTTTATTTTATTTTATTTTATTTTATTTTATTGATTTCAGAGAAAGGAAGGGAGAGGGAAAGAGGGATAGAAACATCAATGATGAGAGAGAATCACCGATCGGCTGCCCCCTGCACGTCCACTACTGGGGATTGAGCCCACAACCCTGCATGTGCCCTGACCAGAAATCAAACCGTGATCTCCTGGTTCATGGATCCACACTCAACCACTGAGCTACACCTGCCGGGCTCCTGTATTGTTTTTAAAAATATTAAAAAGGTCTTAGGTATAGTAGCAACTTGGTAAAATCAGAGGTTGAACTGAAATATTGTGAGAACTATAACAAACATTAAGGATTATTGCTTATTAGCTCGGTTTATTAATTACTTCTAAGGAATAAACTGTGTGAACTATAATAAACATTCTTTAATTTATGTTGGGTCTAAAGTCAAGGTATCAAAAACAAAAACAAGTATGAAAAATAAATATTTAACCTTCTCAAAGATAAATATAAAAAAATATTTGAGCTAGATGAATGTCTGAGGTTTTTCCTAGCTTGTAATTCTTTTATAATGCAAGAAGTTGTGAAAACTTAAAAAATTCTGTATCCTCAAATTCAGAATGATGATTACCAAAAGAGGGGAGGAGGGTGAAATAGGTGAGAAGAGTCAAAAGATACAAACTTCCAGTTATAAAATAAATAAGAACTGGTTAAGTGTAGACAGGCTATTGGGAGAAAAACCCACAAAACGTCTTACCTACACTAGTAGTTAACAGTACCAAATAGTACAAAACAGCAATAAGTCATAATTATGTTTTTTTAATATGTCTTTATTGATTTTAGAGAGAGGAAGGGAGAGGGGTAGAGAGATAGAAGCATCTATAGAGAAAAACATTGATTAGCTGCCTCCTGCGTGCCCCTAATGAGTTATTCTCTCTCTAACTTAGGTGGAGTATAGAAAGGGAATCCTTAAAACTTTAGCATCAGTTTCTTCATAATCCTTTTTTTTAAAATATATATTTTATTGATTTTTTACAGAGAGAAAGGGAAAGGGACAGAGAGTTAGAAACATCGATGAGAGAGAAACATCTATCAGCTGCCTCCTGCACACCCCCTACTGGGGATGTGCCCGCAACCGAGGTACATGCCCTTGACCGGAATCGAACCTGGGACCTCTCAGTCCACAGGCCAATGCTCTATCCACTGAGCCAAACTGGTTACGGCTTCATAATCCTTTATAATAAAAGGGTAATATGCAAATCAACTGAACGGCAAAACGTCCAGTTGCTATGACGCGCACTGACCACCAGGGTGCAGACACTCAACACAGGAGCTGCCCCCAGCCCACAGGCCCCTATCTCTGGATGGGGCCTGCCTGCCAACCTCTCGGTCCCTTCCCCCTGGGGCAGGATCCAATTGTCCGATGAGAAACAGGGAACCAGGGTGAGTGGTGGCAGACGTGGGCGGCGCCAGGCCAAGGCCCCTGCCCCACTGGTAGCCCCACATACAGAGGGCAACCCGTGACAGGGGACGGAGCCAGCCAGCGGGTGGGAACAGCCAACCTCTCGGTCCCTGCTCCCCCCTCCCCCCCCGCCCCAGGCCAGCAGGTTCTGATCGCCCAATGGTGAACAGGGAACTGGGGGTGGGTGGTGATGGGCGGCGGGCACCAGGGTCAGCACGAATTTCGTGCGCTGGACCTCTAGTGTAAGAATAATATAACTATCAGATAGGGTTCCTGAATGAATGAAATTAGATAATGTAAATGAAGCACTTAGCACAATACTAGGCAAATTCTCTAATAATAGCTAGTATTTTGTATTTGTTATTTTGGGGGGGTTATGAAATTCCCAATTTGGAGGTTTTTATTTATACATACCAGGCTTACATATGAAATCTAATAAGGTTATAATCTGAATCATACCAAAAAAAAATTTTTTTTAAATGAGGGTGCTTGCTTTGGCAGCACATGTACTAAAATTGGAATAATACAGAGAAGATTAGCCTGGCCCCTGTGCAAGTATGACACCCAAATTCATGAAGCATTCTATATTTTTATACAAAGTAATATTGAGTATAAACTGTAATTGAAAAAAAAATTTTAAGAAAAATAAAATGAGGACTATTCTTTTGAAAAATTTTATTTGTTTTAAATATGTTTTTATTCATTTTTAGAGAGAGAGGAAGGGAGAGAGATAGAAAGATAGAAACATTGATGGGTGACAGAGAAGCATCATCGATTGGCAACATCCTGCACTCCCCCTTCCCCGCCACTGGGGATCAACCCCACAACACAGGCATGTGCCCTGATTGGAATGGAACCAATGACCTCCTGGCTCATGGATCAACGTTCAGCCACTGAGCCACACCGGCTAGGTTAAAATTTATTGATTTGAGAGAGAGAGAGAGAAATGGAGAGATTGGAGCCTGCCCCCGGGAGAAGGGACCGAGAGGTTGGCCAGCAGGCCCCATCCAGCGATTTATTGTTCCACTTATTTATGCATTCATTGGTTGCTTCTTGTATGTGCCCTGACTGGAGATCAAACCTACAACCTTGCCCTGGCCGGTTTGGCTCAGTGGATAGAACATCGACCTGTGGACTGAAGGGTCCCGGGTTCAATTCCGGTCAAGGGCATGTACCTTGATTGTGAAGGGCATGTACCTTGATTGTGGGAACATCCCCAGTAGGAGGTGTGCCGGAGGCAGCTGATTGATGTTTCTCTCTCATCGATGTTTCTAACTCTCTATTCTTCTCCCTTCCTCTCTGTAAAAAAATCAATAAAATATATATTTTTTTAAAAAGTAAAGTTTTAAATAGCTTTGGTATGTGGATATTACAATTTTGTTGGAGACTAAACTAATAGCACTAGTTCCTATATGAAATATTCATAGAGTATTATCAGAATACCATTTGTATTCTGTGATGCTTGATTTAATTTTTTTTATTTTTTTAAATCTTTATTGTTGAGATTATTACAGATGTCCCTCTTTTTTCTCCGCATTGCCCCCTTCCACCTGGTTCCCGCTCCACCCCAGGCCTTCGCCACCCAATTGTTTGTGTCCATTGGTGATGCATATATGCATATAAGATCTTTGTGTAATCTCTTCCCAACCCTTCGCTCTTCTTCCCTCTGAGAATCATCAGTCTGTTCCATTTCCATCCTGCTGATTCTATTTTATTCACCAGTTTATTCTGTTAACTAGATTTCTTATTTGCTTATTTTGATTTTTAGATTCAATTGTTAATAGGTATGTATTTATTGCCATTTTGTTGTTCATATTTTTATCTTTCTTCTTTTTCTTCTTCATGCTCTTCTTAAAGAATACCCTTCAGCATTTCATGTAATACTGGTTTGGTGATGATGAACTCCTTTAGCTTTTTCTTGTCTGTGAAGCTCTTTATCTGACCTTCAATTTTTTTTTTAAATATATTTTATTGGTTTTTTACAGAGAGGAAGGGAGAGAGATAGAGAGTTAGAAACATCGATGAGAGAGAAACATCGATCAGCTGCCTCCTGCACATCCCCCAGTGGTGATGTGCCCGCAACCCAGGCACATGCCCTCGACCGGAATCGAACCCGGGACCCCTCAGTCCGCAGGCCGACGCTCTATCCACTGAGCCAAACCGGTTTCGGTCTGACCTTCAATTTTAAATGATAGTTTGCTGGGCAGAGTGATCTTGGTTGTAGGTCCTTGCTATTCAACACTTTGAATATTTCTTGCCACTCACTTCTGGCCTGCCAAGTTTTTGTTGAGTAATCAGCTGACAGTTATATGGGTACTCCCTTGTAGGTAACTAACTGCTTTTCTCTTGCTGCTTTTAAGGTTTTCTCTTTGTCTTTAGCCCTTGGCATTTTAATTATGATGTGTCTTGATGTGGGCCTCTTTGGGTTCTTCTTGTTTGGGATTCTCTGTGCTTCCTGAACTTTTAAGCCTATTTCTTTCACTAGGTAGGGGAAGTTTTCTGTCATTATTTCTTCAAATAGGTTTTCAATATCTTGCTCTCTCTTTTCTCCTTCTGGCACCCCTATAATGTGAGTGTTGGTATGCTTGAAGTTGTCCCAGAGGCTCCTTACACTACCTTCATATTTTTGGATTCTATTTTCTTTTTGCTCTTCTGGTTGGGTGTTTTTTGCTTCCTCATATTTTAAATCATTGATTCTCAGAATCCTTTAGTGTACTGTTGAATCCCTGTATGTTATTCTTTATTTCAGTCAGTGTATGCTTAATTTCTGACTGGTCCTTTTCCTTTTTTTTTTTTTTTTTGGAGGTTTCTAGAAGATTCTTGAGTAATCTTATAACCGTGGTTTTGAACTCTATATCTAGTAGTTTGCTTTCTTTCATTTGTGACAAGTTTCTTTGTCTCTGCATTTTGGCTGCTTCCCTGTGTTTGTTTCTGTGTATCGGGTAGAGTTTCTATGTCTCCTGGAGTTGGTAGAGTGACCTGGTGTAGTAGGGGTTCTATAGGGCCCAGTGGCTCAGCCTCCCAGTCACCTGAGCTGGGAGATCTAGCCCTTTGTGGGCTGTGAGCACAGTCTTGTTGTAGTTGAGACTTGATTGCTGTTGGTGTCACTGGGAGAAATTGACTTCCAGGCCAATTGGCTATGAGGACCAGGTGAAACTACAGTGGGAGAGCTGCTGTGCAGGAGACACCCCTATGGGGCAAGACTTGCTTCAGTGAGGCTGTGCCTTCCTGCTCACTGAGTCTGCCCCTTGAGTGTGTTGCTTACGGATGTGTAGAGTTGTAACCTGGTATGGTCTGAAGGAGGTGCAAAGTCAGCCACTGCCTGGGGCCACCCAGGAGGAACTCCAGATCTGCAGATTCCTCCTCTTTGTATCGGGTTTGGAAACGCCCAGATGAGGCCCAGCTATGAAGCAAGGCAGGCTGGTGCTGGTGTCAGGTCTTAGGCCTTTTATTGATAGGTTTGGGGCTCCCTGACCCAGCTGCAGCATGTCTGACAGATTTTAGCCTGAGCAAGGACAGGCCATTCATATGCAAAAGCTGCTGCACACAGCATGGGTGTGGTTGTAAATTGGATGAGACAAGGTCTTAAGGAATCACTAGGGTGGAGCAAACAGGAATGGCTTCCAGTCAGCCCAGCATAGGAACAATGATCCCTTTGAGCACCTCCATCTGGGAGAAAGCTGTCCCTGAGTTCCTGCCCCAATGCCAAACAATCCAGTTCCTTCTTGTATGTGTCTGTGTTCCCCAGAGCCTCACCCTGGTGCTGGAGCTCAGAGGAAGTGGGACCTTCTAAGTTCAGTTCATGGTGCCGGCCTTTTAAGAGGAACAGCTGGGTCTCCAGCAGCCTCTGTGTCACTGAGCCCCAATTCGCACTGGTTTTTATAGCCCAGTGTTCTTAATGCCCATAGGAACTTCTTTTCCCAGCCTTAGGACTCTGGGCTGGGGGGCTGGTGTAGGACTGGGACCCCTTGCTCCTTACTGGCAACCTCCACAGTGACAATCTCCCTCCCAATTAAAAAGCAGCACACTTGGTGCAAAAGCCCATGGGTGCCAGACCGACCCGTTCTGCACCTCCTACCAGCCTCAGTGTGTTTTCTTCTTTACTTCTCTAGTTGTAGGACTTCCATTCAGCCAGCTTTCCAGCAGTTCTGGATGATGGTTGTTCTATTTTAGTTGTAATTTTGATGTGGTTGTGGGAGGCGGCGAGTACATGTGTTTACCTACGCCGCCATCTTCCTCGATCTCCAGTTGATTCTTGATTTAATGTTTTTTCTTTTAGGTGAAGCGTCTCCTGGAGCCATTCCACAGTATAAAGAAAGGATGTCTTCTGTCACTCATAGTCCAGAAATTATGGATTCATCAGAACTACGGCCATTTTCTAAACCAGATATAGCGCTGATAGAAGCCTTGAAGCTTTTAGCTGATGAGGATTGGTAAGTTCATCATTATTTTCTTTTTAACAAGTTTTTTTTTAAGATTTTTTAATTGATTTTTAGAAAGAGAGGAAGGGAGGGGTAGAGGGAGAGGGAGAGAGAAACATCACTGTGAGAATGGAACATCTCTCTGCTTTTTCCTGTGCACCCCCAACCAAGGATCTAGCCTGCAACCAAGGCATGTGCCCTGACCAGAAATTGAACCACAATCTGCAGGTCACAGCTCAAGGAGGGAGAAACCATCTCGATATCAGCAGAGATGGAGATGGAGCTGGAAGTTTGGGATGTTGATGGTAGATAGAGTATGCAGGGCAGAATGCCAGAGAGAATAGAGCTCCACAAAGAACTTCAGAGGCCATCAGAGGAATCTTCTCAAATTTTTATCTGAGAACTGGTCAGGGCATGCATGTAAGTAAATTACCTGATCCCAGAACAAGGGCCATTCAAAGAAGTATAGGTAATAATCCCTAGAGCATATACAATACCAAGAATACCTCCTGTTCCTACCAGCAGAGTGGAAAACTTCATAATTCACAAAGCTTTGGATCGAACATTCAGAAGAATTTTGCTTCATGCAGTGGTTCTCAACCTTCCTAATGCCACGACCCTTTAATACAGTTCCTCGTGTTGTGGTGACCCCCAACCATAAAATTATTTTCGTTGCTACTTCATAACTGTAATTTTGCTACTGTTATGAATCGTAATGTAAATATCTGATATGCAGGATGTATTTTCATTGTTCGCCACCCACGGGTTGAGAACCGCTGACTATGGAATGAATAAACTCTAAGGTAAAGACTGGATTGGTCCCACCAAACAAAGCAAGGCCTGAGGTCATCAAATTTTCCAAATAACTACATCCCAGTACAAAGTTCAAAAATATTTATAGGAATACAATATCCAAGGTAAAATTCACAATGTCTGGCATCCAATAAAAAATTGCCAGGCAGCCCTCACTGGCTTGGCTCAATAGTTGGAGTGTCAGCCCATGGACTGAAGAGTCTCAGGTTCGATTCCCATCAAGGGCACATACCTCAGTTGCAGGCACGATACTCCACTCTGGTCAAAACTCATGCGGGAGGCAGCTAATTGATGTCTCTCACATCAATGTTTCTCTCTCCTCCCCCCCTCCCCTTCTTACATTCTCTCTAAAAATCAATGAGGAAAAATAATATCCTCCAGTCAGGATTAACAAAAATTGCCAGGCATGCAAAGAAGTAGGAAAATACAACCTATAATGAGAAGAAAAAAAATTAAACAATTGAAACTAATGCCAAAAGGATACAGATGGAAGTATTCATAGACAAGGACATTATAACTATAGTTATCGTTCTAATCCATGTGTTAAAGAAACTAGAAGAAGCCCTGGCCAGATAGCTCAGTCACTTAGAGTGTCGTCCCCATATGCAGAGGTTGCAGGTTTGATCTCCAATCAAGGAACATACAAGAAGCAACCAATGAATGCATAAATAAGAGGAACAACAAATTGATGTTTCTTTCTCTCGTTTTCCCTCCCTTCCTCTCTCCCTGTAACATCAATAAATTTTTTAAAAATTAAAAAGCTAAAAGAAAGATATGAACAGAGAAACAGTGAGCTATAGGACAACTTGCAAAATTCCTTTAGCCATATAATGTAACATGGTTAAGGGAAGTGATATCCCATCATATTTGCCATCAAGGAAAGGGTCTTATACAGATGTATACACCAGGAGAGGAATCATGTGGTGGCATTTTAAAATTCTGCTTATAACATCAGGAATAAAGAGGGTCATTTTATAATGAAAAAGGGTAATTCATCAAGAGTTCATAGCAATCCTAAACTTTTATTTACCATATAACAGAGCTTCAAAATACATTAAGCAAAAACTGGTAGACCTACAAGGAGAAGTAAACAAATTCACATTATAGTTGGAACTTCAATAACCCTCTGTCATTAATTGACAGAACTAGTAGAAAGGAAATCAATGAGTATATAGAAAACTTGAACACTATAGAACTAATTGAGATTATAGAACACTCCATCTAAAACAGTGATGGCAAACCTATGACACGTGTGTCAGAGGTGACACGCGAACTCATTTTTTTGGTTGATTTTTCTTTGTTAAATGGCATTTAAATATATAAAATAAATATCAAAAATATAAGTCTTTGTTTTACTATGGTTGCAAATATCAAAAAATTTCTATACGTGACCCGGCACCAGAGTTAAGTTAGGGTTTTTCAAAATGCTGACACGCCAAGCTCAAAAGGTTCACCATCACTGGCCTAGGTCAATGTTAGGTTGTTAAAGAACTGCACGATTCCTGACCCACAAGGTGGGAAATTGAGTTTAAAACTTTCCCACAAAGAAAACTCCAGGCTCAGATAATTTCATTAGTGCATTATTCCAAATATTTAAGGAAGAAATCAACTCTACACAATATTTTAAAACATTGAAGATGTTAGAGTACTCTCCATCTAATTCTTTGAGGCCAGTATTACCCTGATATCAAAGCCATACAAAGACAAAAAAAGAAAACTACAGAATTATACCCAATATATCTCATGAACATAGATGCAAAAATTCTTAAAACAAAACTTTTTATTTCCCCTTCTCCTAGTCCCAAATCTGCTTCCCACCAGTATTTACCATCTTAATTAATCCCCCTGCCATAGACATTTATTTGTTCATACTAAGTGAGTATTAACTTTTTCTCATTTCTTCCCATTTCATCAGTTTTACTGTTTATAAAACATGTCCTAAACCCATTCACATACTGCAATCTCTGCTGCTATTTTTCTCTAAGCCACAATTGCCTCTCACCTGGCTATAGCAGTGTGATTGCTAGTTTCCATGCATCCATTATTTGCCGATTTCATACAACAGCCAGATAGATGCTTTTAAAACATAAATCAGACCATGGAATTCCCTCATGAAAAAACCCTCCAGTGGCTCTCTAAAACACAGAAAAAAAATTTTATTAACTGGTCACTATAGCTTACAGGGTCCTTTAACTGCTTACTATAACTTTCAGGGTCCTTCATTATCTGTCTTTTGTATCTTTTTTTTGTAAACTTTATTGTTGAGAGTATTACAGATGTTCCCCTTTTTTTCCCCAATGCCCCACTTCACCTGGTTTCTGCCCCACCCCAGGCCTTCACCACCCTATTGTCTGTGTCCATAGGTAATGCATATTCTATATAATAAAAGCCCAGCGACTGAATGGTGGAACAACCAGAACAACCAGTCAACCAGTCGCTATGACGCTCACTGTCCACCAGGGGAAAGATGCTCAGTGCAGGAGCTGCCCCCTGGATGTGCACTCCCACAGTGGGAGCACCGCTTAGCTGACAGGGATGAGCAGCTGTGCCCACATTGGGAGCAGCCACTCAGAGGGCGGGTCCACAGCTGCTCGGCTGAGCCAGATGAGTGCTCCCACAGCGAGTGGATCCCCACAGGCCACACCCCTCACAAGTGCACGAATCCCATGCACCAGGCCTCTAGTATGCATATAAGATCTTTGGTTAATCTCTTCGCACCGCTCCTACCCCCCTTCCCTCTGAAATGTGTCAGTCTGTTCCATGTTTCCATGCCTCTGGTTCTATTTTATTCATCAGTTTATTTTGTTCATTAGATTTCTTGTTCACTTATTTTTATTTTTAGATTCAATTGTTGATACATATGTGTTTATTGCCATTTTGTTGTTCATATTTTTCTTCTTTCCTTTCTCTTCTTCAAGAATACCCTTCAAGCCGAACCGGTTTGGCTCAGTGGATAGAGCGTCGGCCTGCGGACTGAAGGGTCCCAGGTTCAATTCCGGTCAAGGGCATGTACCTTGGTTGCGGGCACATCACCACTGGGGGGCTTGCAGGAGGCAGCTGATCGATCTCTCTCATCGATGTTTCTAACTCTCTATCCCTCTCCCTTCTTCTCTGTAAAAAATCAATAAAATATATTTTTTTAAAAAAGAATACCCTTCAACATTTCATATAATACTGGTTTGGTGGTGATGAACTCCTTTAGCTTTTTCTTGTCTGTGAAGCTCTTTATCTGACCTTCAATTTTAAATGATAGCTTTGCTGGGTAGAGTAATCTTGGTTGTAGGTCCTTGCTATTCATCACTTTGAATATTTCTTGCCACTCCCTTCTGGCCTGCCAAGTTTCTATTGAGTAATCAGCTGACAGTTGTATGGTGCTCCCTTGTAGGTAACTAACTGCTTTTATCTTGCTGCTTTTAAGATTTTGTCTTTAACCCTTGGCACTTTAATTATGATGTGTCTTGGTGTCGGCCTCTTTAGGTTCATCTTGTGTGGGATTTTCTGCGCTTCCTGGACTTGTAAGTTTATTTCTTTCACCAGGTAGGGGAAGTTTTCTGTCATTATTTCTTCAAATAGGTTTCAATATTTTGCTCTTTCTCTTCTCTTCTGGCAACACCCTCCTTCCCCCACCCCCATCCCCAACCCCCTGGCTAATGTGAATGTTGGTACGCTTGAAGTTGTCCCATAGGCTCCTTACACTATCTTCATAATTTTGGATTCTTTTTTCTTTTTTGTTTTTCTGATTGGGTGTTTTTTGCTTCCTCATATTCCAAATTGTTGATTTTACTCTCAGAATCCTCTACTCTACTGTTGAATTCCTGTAAATTATTTTTTATTTCAGTTAGTGTATGCATAATTTCTGACTTGTCCTTTATCATGTCTTTGAAATTCTCACTAAGATCCTTGAAAGTCTCACTAAATCCCTTGAAGCAAGCTCTCATTAAGATCCTTGAGTAGTAACCTTAGAACCATTGTTTTGAATTCTGCATCCAGTAGCTTGCCTGCTTCCATTTCTTTCTCTTTTTTTTTAATGTATTTTATTGATTTTTTACAGAGAGGAAGGGAGAGAGATAGAGAGTTAGAATCATCGATGAGAGAGAAACATCGATCAGCTGCCTCCTGCACATCTCCCACTGGGGATGTGCCCGCAACCCAGGTACATGCCCTTGACCGGAATCGAACCTGGGACCTTTCAGTCCGCAGGCCGACGCTCTATCCACTGAGCCAAACCGGTTTCGGCCATTTCTTTCATTTTTGACATGTTTCTTTGTCACTGTATTATGGCTGCTTCCCTGTGTTTCTATGTATTAAGTAGAGCTGCTCTGTCTCCTGGAGTTGGTAGAGTGGCCTTGTGTAGTAGGTGTCCTGTAGAGCCCAGTGGCTCAGCCTCCTCAGTCACCTGAGCTGACTGAGCTTGCTAGGTCCACCCCTGTGTTGGCTGTGTGAGCAATCTTGTAGTTGAGCCTCGATTGCTGTTGGTGTCACTGGGAGGAACTGACTTCCAGGCCAATTGGCTGTGAGGACTAGGGGAAACTACAGTGGGAGAGCTGCTGTGCAGGAGAAACTCCTATAAAGCAGGACTTGGTTCCATGAGGCTTTGCTGCTCACTGAGCCTGCCCCTTGAGTGTGTTGCTTACTGATGTGTAGAGTTGTAATCCAGTATGGTCTGAAGCTGTCCACCGGGTGTACTGGCTCTGGGGCCCCCAGGAAGGTGCAAAGTCAGCCACTGCCTGAGGCCACCTGGCAGGAGCCACAGAGCGATCTGCTGATGGCTGCTATTTGTATTGGGCTTGGAAGAGCCCAGGCGAGGCCCAGCTCTGAAGCAAGGCAGGCTGCTACTAGTGCTGGGTCTTGGGCCTCTTATTGATAGGTTTGGGGCATGGTGATGCCAGCTGCTGCTTGTTTGAGAGATTTTCAAAAAGTCTGAGGCCATTCATATGGAAAAGCCACTGCAAACACAGTTTGGGTGGGGCTGGCAAATTGGATGGGACAGGGTCTCAGGGAATCACCAAAGCAGAACAAACAGTGTGGGTCACCCTGAAGGAAACTCAGATATGGCTGCCAGTCTGCCCTGTGTGGGGGGGGGGGGGGGAGTCCCAGCATAAGAACAATTACCCCTGTGAGCACACCCTCCCCCAGCATGGGAGAGCTGCCCCTGAGTTCCTGCCCCAATGCCGTACAATCCAGTTCCTCCCCTTATGTCCCTGGGTTCCCCAAATTCACTGTCAGACACTGAAGCTTGGAGGAAGCAGGACCTTGTAAGTTCATGGCCCTTTAAGCAGAACTGCCTGGGGCTCTGGCAGACTTGGTATCATTCAGCCACAATCCCCATTGGTTTTTACTGCTTGAAGTTACGGGGACTTCTCATCTTGGCTCCAGAACCCTGGGCTGGGGGTCTGGTGTGGGGCTGGGACCCCTTGCTTTTCACGAGTGGCCTCCTCAGCCAAGATATCCCTCCCAATTTAAAAAAAAAAAACACCACACCTCGGTGTCGGACCAGCCCGTTCCATTCCTCCTACCAGTCTTGATGTACTTTCTTTACTTCTCTAGTTGTAGGACTTCCATTCAGCCAGCTTTCAGGTGGTTCTGAATGATGGTTGTTAGTTGTAATTTTGATGTGGTTATGGGAGGTGGTGAGTACTGACATTTACCTACACCTTTGTCTTGGTTCTCTCCCTTGCCCCTTTTTGTAGCGTAGCCTCATTCCATGCTCTGCCTTACTTATCCACTCTAGCTATCTAGCTACCACTCTAGCTACACCCAAGCTCATTTCTTTATACTTCATTCTTTGAACAGTTTCCCAATGGCTTTCTGTCTCACTTCATTCAGATACCTGCCAAATGTCACCTCAGAAAAGCTTTCTTTCATGACCCTCACTAAAATAGTGTTTTTCCCCATCGTCTTATGCTGCTTTATTTTTTTTAAATATATTTTTATTGATTTCAGAGAGGAAGGGAAAGGGAGAGAGAGATAGAAACATCAACAATGAGAGAGAATCGTTGATTGGCTGCCTCCTACACGCCCCATACTGGGATTGAGCCTGCAACCTCGGCATGTGCCCTTGGCTGGAATCAAACCTGGGACCCTTCAGTCCACAGGCTGACCTCTGTCCACTAAGCCAAACCAGCTAGGGCTGCTGCTTTATTTTTAATATTCCATTTTGTGACCTGACCTTATATATTTTTTTCTCATTATAAGATCCATGAGGATAGAGATGTTTTCTCTTTTTCAGATGAACATTTCACATGAAGTTGGAAGGAATCTGTGTTCTGCTGTTGTTGATTGTAGTGTTCTATAAATGTCAAGTAGATCAAGTTGGTTGCTAATGGTTGCTAATGTTTAAGTTTTCTGTGTTCTTACTGATTTTCTATCTGTTTTATCAATTACTAGGAAAGGGCTTTTGAAATCTCCAACTATAATTGAAGATTTGTTGAAGTTTATTAATTGAAGTTTATTTTTGTTGTTGTTATTTGTTTCCTTTTAGCACTTAGATTTTGTTCAGTTGATTTCTGGCTTTTATATTTCTGACCTGAAGTCTTCTGCAATTATTACCTTTGTTCTTCTGTATGTTATGTGTCTTTTTCCATAGCTGCCTTTAAGAATATTCCCTTTAACACTCTTTTTAAGCAATTTGATTCTGATTTCCCATATTGTGGTGTTGCGGGGGGGGGGGGGGAGGTTTGTTTGTTTGTTTGTGATTATCCTTTTTGGGGCTTATTCTTGGATCTAAGAGTTTATAATTTTGACCAAATTTGGAAAAATTTCAGCAACTGTTTTTTAATTTCTTTTTTATACTTCTCTCAACTCCACTTTCTATTTACTTTTATGTGTATAGAATTGGGTTGCTTCTACATCTAAATTGTTACTGTAAACTGTTTTATGCTTATCAATAAAATGAAATTTTTGAACCAGTTAGTTATTAAGTAGGTTTGTTCTTACCACCTTAGAATCTTAGGTCTTTTCTCTCTGTTTTCCATAATTTTTCCAGAGAATTTAACTGCTTAAAAAAATAACCATTAACTTAATATTACTAACTTAGGAAACTCATCTTAGTTCACATTATCAAACCCTCAAGATGAAAACCATCAAATTTGAAATGTTGTATCTAAAATCCAATTGAATCCACCCTGTTGGTGTTAGTATTCACCTACCCTTCATCTGGCTCATTACATTAGATAATGAAAAGAAATACAAGTTATAGAACCACCTATTGGTGGTTTTCTGTTATTCAACAACAAGGTAACAGGTAGTTATTTTTTTTCCTATTTTTGTTTTACTGTTTCCCTCACCTTTTGTTTGCCATTCCCTTCCCTCCTTTTTAGAAAGAATATGACACTCTTACTAGGGGACAAACATTTTCCTTTTTATTTACAAAGCATGAACTTAGTTTTTAGTAGTGGTTTTGAATCATGAAAGAGAACTATTAGAGCAAATAACACGTTACATATTTTTTTAATTTGAAGTTCCTACATGATAAGGCAAAATAGGCAAGGTGTCTTCATTGGCAATATTTCATACACAAAAGAAGACATCCTGTTCCAGTTGAGCCTCATTTTAATAAGTGATTTTATCATTTGTTTCTTTTTCCCATAGGGAGAAGAAAATTGAGGGACTGAATTTTATCAGATGCTTAGCTGCTTTTCATTCTGAAATATTGAACACAAAGTTGCATGAAACAAATTTTGCAGTAGTTCAAGAGGTAAACTTATTTTCAGCTGAGTTAAGGATTGTTTAATAACAAAGAATAAATATGTAACATTTATAAAAATTATTAAATGTTTATTTTTAGTACATAAGATAATACATGTTAAAACATGTTATTTTAATAGTAAATTTGGTTTCAAAGTTATTATTACTGATTTTCTTTCAGAATATCAGCAAAATGTACATTTTAGACTTTTTTTTTTTAGGTGAAAAATTTACGCTCTGGAGTTTCTCGTGCTGCTGTGGTCTGTTTAAGTGATCTTTTCACTTACCTGAAAAAGAGCATGGATCAAGAACTAGATACTACAGTAAAAGTTTTGTTGCATAAAGCAGGAGAATCAAATACATTTATAAGAGAAGATGTTGACAAAGCCTTGAGAGCTATGGTCAGTAATGTAACTCCTGCACGTGCAGTTGTTTCTCTTATCAATGGAGGACAAAGGTAATGTTCAAAATAATCTTGATATGTCCTTAAACTAAAAATGCAGTTGTTTGTAATCTGAGGTATAGAGAAAAACTAGCAGATTCCAGTATTATTTCAGTTGAAAAACATTTATTAAATAATCTGTTTGTGATAAACACTATATTAGGTGCTGAACATACAAAGAATATTATTTTTCTAGTAATATCTACTTTTGTAGATCAAGCACTAAATAAATGTTAGTGATTGAGTTTTTACTTACTTATTTTTAACTTCTTGGGGAGGGATAGGTAATGCAAATAATTTGTCATTTTAGCTTTCAAGGGTGATGAAGGTTAGGAGTAGTTTAATCATTTAACTTTAAAGGTATACCTTTGGATCTTTTTTTCTCTCTCTTGGATATCATTTGTGCTCTCTTTTCTCTCCCCTAATTATCTTTTCTCGGGTGGTTGCTTGTATTGGTGTTGTCGGTGCCATGGGTGCATTCATGCTTTGTTCCCTTTGGGTCATGTCTTGTTAAGGTGAATATTTTGGGATTAGTGTTCTACATTCTATTTTCATCTTTCCTTTAGCATCCTTTTACTCTACCTCAACTTTACCTTTATGCCAAAACTCTCTTCCTCACTTTTCCCCTTTTGTTGTCCTGTTTCTCTTACCCTATCCCTGCTTTAGATTTTCCCTATTCCTTATTTTTACCCCCTGTTAAAATTTCACCCTACTTATATATCTAATTACCAATCTCCTGCTCTAAATCCATATACACCTCTCTCTTCTCTTTCTTCACTATCCGAAGTTTTTTTTCTCTCTGTCGTTTTGTTGTTGTTTGCTTGATTGTTGAGTATATTGGGGGTTTTTTATGCTTGTTTATGAGATTGTTTTTCTTTTTCTTTTTCTGTTGGATTTTTTTTCCGGTTATTTTTTTGCTTCTGTTTTCCCTCGCCTCGCTTGATATTAGTTGTTGTTTGTAGTTTGCATTCATCTCCAGGGATCTGTTGCTGGAATTTGTTGGGATTAGTGGCTGTTCTATTAGAGTTTTCTCCCTGTACAAATAGCTTCTTCCCCTCTTCTATTTCATTCTCTCTCTTTCCTCTCTTACTTTTTTTCTTTCTCTCCCTTTTCCCAATTTCATTTTTGCACTCTTTTTTTCCAATCTTTTATCTTTTTCTCTTCTTTCTTCCTTATCCCCTAATTCTCTTTGATCTGGTGGTCACCTTTATTTGGGGTTATTAGTATTGTGAATACATTTGTGTTCAGTGCCTTGTGCGTTGTGCTTTGTTGTGTTGTATTTTGTGCCTTTAAATCAACGCAGCAGAGAGAGAACTACATAACCAAACACCTGGAGAAGAGAGATCATGGGGAGACAAAGAAACAGCCCACATATGAAAGAAAAACAGCCATCACCAGAAAAGGAAGTAA
>NW_005871129.1:680611-683452 GCF_000147115.1 Myotis lucifugus
AGCGACGGATTTCTCAACAGAAACACATCAGGCAAGAAGGGAATGGGAATAAAATATACAAAGTCATGCAAAGGAAGGGTCTGAATCCAAGAATACTGTATGCAGCAAGGCTATCAATCAAAATTGAGGGTGAAATCAAGAGCTTCACAGACAAAAAAGGACTACAGGAGTTTATTACCACCAAACTAGCAATGCAAGAAATGCTAAAGCTTCTGCTGTAAAAAGAAAAATAGGAAACAAAAAAAGGAGGGGTAAAGGCCGAAACCGGTTTGGCTCAGTGGATAGAGCGTCAGCCTGCGGACTGAAGGGTCCCAGGTTCGATTCAGGTCAAGGGCATGTACCTGGGTTGCGGGCACATCCCCAGTGGGAGATGTGCAGGAGGCAGCTGGTCGATGTTTCTCTCTCATCGATGTTTCTAACTCTCTATCTCTCTCCCTTCCTCTCTGTAAAAAAATCAATAAAATATATTTAAAAAAAAAAAGGAGGGGTAAAGAGTAAAAATGGCGACAAACAAGTATCTATCAATAATAACTTTAAATGTAAATGGATTAAATGCCCCAATCAAAGGACATAAGGTAACTGAGTGGATAAGAAAACATGACCCCTATATCTGCTGTCTACAGGAAACCCACCTCAGAAACAAAGATGCACACAGACTGATGGTGAAGGGATGGAAAAAGGTTTTTCAGGGGAATGGAAATGAAAAAAAAGCTGGGGTAGCAATACTTATATCTGACAAATTAGATCTCAAAGTGAAGGACATAAAAAGAGATAAGGAAGGCCACTTCATAATACTAAAGGGAGCAATCCAACATGAAGAAATAACTCTGGTAAACATATACGCACCCAATATAGGCGCACCCAAATACATAAGAAAACTTCTGGAGGAGATCAAGGGAGAGATTGACAGCAATACAATCATAGTAGGGGACTTTAAAACCCCACTATCACCGTTGGACAAATCCTCTAAACAAAAAATCAGCAAAAAAACATCAATCCTAAATGACTCACTAGATCAGATGGAATTAATTGACATCTTCAGAACATTTCACCCCAAAGCCACACAATATACATTCTTCTCAAGTGCACAAAGGTCATTTTCAAAGATAGACCATATATTGGGTCACAGGCAAAGTCTCTTCAAATTCAAGAAAATTGAAATCATATCAAGCACCATCTCAGACCACAATGGCATAAAATTAGAAATCAACTACAATAAAAACAATCCAAAAAAATCAAACACATGGAGACTAAATAGCATGCTATTAAACAATGACTGGGTTACCAGAGAGATCAAAGAAGAAATAAAAAACATCATGGCAACAAACGACAATGAAAACACAACAATCCAAAACCTATGGGACACAGCGAAAGCAGTCTTGAGAGGGAAGTTCATAGCTCTACAAGCCTACTGCAAAAAATAAGAAACAATGAGAATAAATGACCTAACCCTACAACTCAAAGAGTTAGAAAGAGAGCAACAAGAAAAGCCCAGTGTAAGCAGAAGAAAGGAAATAATAAATATCAGAGCGGAGATAAATGACATAGAGATCAAAAAAAACAATACAAAAGATCAACAAAACCAAGAGCTGGTTCTTTGAAAGGATAAACAAGATTGATGAACCTCTAGCCAGGCTCACTAAGAAACAAAGAGAAAGGACCCAAATAAACAAAATCAGAAATGAAAGAGGAGAAATAACAACAGACCCCACAGAAATACAAAGGATTGTTGGAAAATACTATGAACAACTCTACTCCAACAAACTAGACAACCTGGAGGAAATGGACATATTCCTAGAAAAATACAACCTTCCAAAACTTAATCAGGAGAATCTAAAAATCTCAATAGGCCAATAACTATGGAAGAAATTGAAGCAGTCATCAAAAAGCTTCCAGCAAACAAAAGCCCAAGGCCAGACGGCTTCACAGGGGAGTTTTACCAAACATTCAAGGAAGAACTAAAACCTATCCTCCTCAGACTATGTCAAAAGATTCAAGAGGAAGTAACACTTCCCAGCTCATTCTATGAAGCCAGCATCACCCTAATACCAAAACCAGGTAAAGACAACACAATGAAAGAGAATTACAGGCCAATATCCCTCATGAACATAGATGCCAAAATCCTCAACAAAATTCTAGCAAATCGGATCCAGCAATACATCAGAAAGATCATACACCATGACCAAGTAGGATTTATCCCGAGGATGCAAGGATGGTACAATATCCACAAATCAATAAATCCACATCACATAAACAAATTGAGAGATAAAAACCACATAGTCATATCAATTGATGCAGAAAAAGCATTCGACAAAATCCAACACCCTTTCTTGATAAAAACTCTCAGTAAGGTAGGAATAGAAGGATCATACCTCAACATAATAAAAGCCATATATGACAGGCCCACGGCCAACATCATACTCAATGGACAAAAACTAACACCATTTCCCCTAAGAACAGGAACAAGACAGGGATGCCCCTTCTCACCACTCCTGTTCAACATAGTACTGGAAGTACTAGCCGTTGCGATCAGACAAGAAGAAGAAATAAAAGGCATCCAAATTGGAAAAGAAGAAGTAAAACTGTCCTTATTTGCAGATGACATGATACTGTACATAGAGAACCCTAAAGACTCCATCAAAAAATTATTAGTCTTAATAAATGAATTCAGCAATGTAGCAGGATACAAAATTAATGCCAAGAAATCTATGGCATTTCTTTACACCAATAGTGAACTTACAGAAAGTGAGACTAAAAAAGCAATCCATTTACCATCACACCAAAAAATTAGATACCTAGGATAAACTTACTAAGAGTAAAAGACTTATATGCGAAAACTAC
>NW_005871129.1:685678-689171 GCF_000147115.1 Myotis lucifugus
GTACTTAGAAAATTCATGAATTTCTAATTGCTATCTGTACTTGAAGAACAAATTTATGACGGTTAAGAACTGTCAAAGGAAAATGGCAAAATAACTAAGATGTGGATGGTACAATAGGTGTAGGGGTGACAGAAATTTTGGATGTAGTCAGAAGCCTAGGTTCAATTCCTAACTCCAATCACTGTTTGCCCTTAAGCAAGTTATTCAACCTCTGTTAGCCTTTGTTTCCTTGTCTATAAAATTAGAAAGGTTAGACTGGGGATTGATAATGCCCCACACAAAATCTAAAAATTTATGGCAGTTATATATGAAGTTAGATTAAAAGGGGAGAGGAAAATAAATAAATAAATAAATAAATAAATAAAATAAAATAAAATAAAATAAAATAAAATAAAATAAAAAATAAAAGGGGATAGGGAGACTCCTGAGTTCATAGAGACTAAAGTAAAAAGGATTCAGATTTTTAACATTTTAAGATGCTCATTACTTGAGGTAACTGGAGTTAATCTTGTGGGAGTCATTATATCAAAAGCTAATAATATAGTAGGTAACTATGTTAATTTTCTATTACTGCATAACAAATTACTACAAATATAGTGGTTTAAGTCAACACAGATTTTTTTTTTTTAAGCTTACTGTTCTTTAGGTTAGAAGTCTGGCATGGCTCAACTGCTTCCACTTAGGGTCTCACAAGGTGGAAATCAAGGTGACCACAGTGCTGGACCCTTACCTAGAGGGTCTATAGAAGAATCTGGTTACACATTCATTCCACTTGTTGGCCAAATTTAGTTCCTTGTGGTTATAGGAATGAGTAACCATTTCTTTGCTGGCTGTCAGTCAGGGTTCTCTCTCAGTTCCTTAAGGGTAAGAACCTGACTTCTGCTGCAAGCCATAGAGAGCTCTCTGCTTTTAAGGGCCCATGTGATTGGATTAGATCTAGATAATTTCCCTATCCTAAAATCATCGGTGCCATATAACATAATCCTGAAAGAGCAGGACATCCTGGGGGAACCATTTTGGAAGTTCTACATACCACAGTAATGTGCAAAACAGTTTAGGAGGGTTGGATCCTAATAGACTATTTACACTACGGTGTCGGGTGAATTTCCCGCCAAAATATAAGATGGCGCGTTAAAATGCCTATATCTTTTGAAGTATGGGTTCGATTGAAATGAAATATTTGGTAATACGCAGTTACAATCGGCCCGAGTTTACAAGTTTCCCGCACTCCACCGCAAATCTATATGAACCGAGTTTAAGACGGCTCCCGCGGAGTACGCGCAATTCACACGAGCCGACTTAACTCGTTTCCCGCAACCCAAGTGTTTAGGAACAAAAAAAGATAATGATTGTTTTGTGTCATAACTTTTTCTTGATGGCCTAGTAATTCTTATAATCCATTTGTCACTTCCTAGATTCTTATTTGAAAATTTAAAATTATAAAATGTTTACAAATTTCCAGTTTTAATATTTCTCACATTTTGTGTTTCTGTTGCTTTCTTACTTGGTTGTTTTAGCCACTCCCAAATTAGGTCCTCTGGTAGACCTCTTGTCTTTAACATTCTGGGGATTGATAATCCCCAGAAGTTAGAATTGTTTGTTGAAAGTAACTAATTAGGAGCGACCTATATGGATATAGACCTAATTCTGGTTGTGAGGAGAGAAAAGGTAATTTTTATTCTCTTATATACCCTTTCTGTAATTTCATTTTTTTTTGAGAATCTGTTGATATATATGATTCTGAGATCATCCTATCCCCCTCCCCCTCAAAAGCACTGCCTTCTCTGGTTCTTCTAGTCCCATATACGTATCCTAAGTTATAGGCAAAAGTCTAACTGTAATTTATTTGGGGGCCAAACTTGCTTGAAAAATAAAATATGGTATTGTTATGAGATACTGTATGATCTTTCGGTCCAAAAATATTTCCAATATGCACTTCCATGATATTTGAGTTTCTACCATTAGACTGATAGCTTAAGGTATTATCCTAAAAGAAATAGTTTAAATTCATATACCATAAAAATCCTAGTTTGGAGAGCATTACACATTCATTAATATACCAACCATGACTTATCAGCTAACTTTGGGTTTATTTTAGGTAGCAGAGAATAGGTTTTTGACAAATTGGATCCCAGGTAAGTTGTGACTAGGAAAAAATAGAGAGAGTCAGAAATACAGAACCAAGGGGAGGTTGACTCAGGTCAAAGCATCTAACAAGCAGATGAGCAGCAGAAGGACACTGGGCAAGGAGCCCAGAAAAAAGATAAGAATTATCCTAATTCATAGTTTTGCCAAAGGCCATCCTTGATATGGACCCTAGGGTGCCTGAAAAATAGACTTAAAGCTTTTGGGTCCTCATGTCTAAGGACAGAAATTGAGCTTGTTTAAGACATGTAAAACTATTTACATATTTCTCAAATATCTATAGGTATTATGGTCGAAAGATGCTTTTCCTCATGATGTGTCATCCTAATTTTGATAAAATGCTTGAAAAGTACGTCCCATCTAAAGATTTGCCATATATTAAGGAATCTGTTAAAAGCTTACGACACAAGGTATGTAAAAAAAAGTTTAATATAAACAACTTTCAAAGCAAAGTTTATTTGCCCAGCAAGGTAAAGGATAGAAGTAATTACTTTTTCAATTGTCTTTGTTGATCATTTAGAATATATCTACAGGAGTATTTCAGCAACTGCAGTGCTAAGCAGACATCCATGGTGTCCATAAATGTTTACTGAACAGAAGCTTGATACTTGGTAGGATGCAGTGTGGTTTATTGGAGTTACAAGACTTGGGTTTGAATCAACTATGAGAATTTAGCAAATTAAAATATATAATTTTAGGCACATCATTTTTTTTTAAAATATATTTTATTGATTTTTTACAGAGAGGAAGGGAGAGAGATAGAGAGTTAGAAACATCGATGAGAGAGAAACATCGACCAGCTGCCTCCTGCACATCCCCTACTGGGGATGTGCCCGCAACCCAGGCACATGCCCTTGACCGGAATCGAACCCGGGACCTTTCAGTCCGCAGGCCGACGCTCTATCCACTGAGCCAAACCGGTTTTGGCCGGCACATCATTTTTTTAAAAAAATTTTTATTGATTTTAGAGAGAGTGGAAGGGAGAGAGAGGGAGAGAAACATTGACATGAGAGAGAAAAATCAGTTGCCTTCAGCATGCACCTCAAACCCGAAACCTGAGTATGTGCCCTGACCAGGAATTGAACTGGTGCCTTCTCGGTGCATGTGATGGTGCTTAACCAACTGAGCCACATCAGCCAGGGCAGGCACATTGTTTCTTTAACCAGAATTTTTATTTTTATAAAATGAGGGTAATAATGTTTATTATGCTGGGTGCCTGCTTTATTTACCTTGTATGTTTCACTATTAGAGCTCCCACCACACTGCAGAGCTCCTTGAGAGGAAGCCCCTTTCTCCTGATAAGTAATATAAGGGATTTAGAAATGTCTGTGAAATGAGTGGCTCAAGG
>NW_005871129.1:689322-691318 GCF_000147115.1 Myotis lucifugus
CGTGCAGTAGGCAGCCGGTCAATGATTCTCTCTCATCATTGATGTTTCTCTCTCTCTCCCTCTACCTTCCTCTCTGAAATTAATAAAAATATATTTTAAAAATAAATAAATAAATGTCATTGCCAAACCCCCCAAAATAAAAATGTTTTCAATCATAAAAACAGATTACTAATGGTTGCTATGAAAATGACATTTTATGAGTTATTTCAATTTACTAGTGTTAAGACTTTCATTACAGTGCCTTTCTTTATATGACTTACAGGGCTTGGGAGATTTACCATTAGATACTTCTTCAGCAAAAGGAAGACGATCTCATACTGGCAGTGTTGGAAATGCAAGGTCATCATCTGTTTCCAGAGATGTTTTAAATGCAGCCGAAAGGTAGAATCATTTGATAGTCCACATCGTTAGTGAAATTACTCTCTAGTGATAGTAGTCTCATTTGGATATTTTCATAAGCTATCCCAGAGGTATTTGCCAAAATTTAACAGAACTCTAAAAGTTGTTAAGGACTTAGAAAGTGAGGTAATTAGATTTAATAAGGCAATTATGCATATACTTACAACAACTTGCTTTTACATGTACTGAACATTAGTAAAGCTTTAGTGTTATTGAACTTAGCAATATTATGCTTGTGTTGGATAGCTGTGATTGATTTTTTTAATATATAGCCTTTACTTTTTTCCCTTAATTATAAAAGTAATACATAATTATGGTTAAAGAAAAAAACAACTTTAGGAAATATGAACATTAAAAGAATTTAACCAATAATGCCAATAACCAATAAAAAACTACTCTTAAATATTTTATAAATATAATTGTATATGTAGTTGTCTCATCTGTTTTAATTCTTTTAACAGCATTTAGTAGGTTGATTATTTCATTTTTTAAAATTTTTCAAAAGTATTATGATTGCTCTGGTATATTTTAAACATTTAAAAACTATATGAGTAGCCCTGACCAGTTTGGCTCAGTGGATAGAGCGTCAGGCCGTGGACTGAAGGGTCCCGGGTTTGATTCCAGTCGAGGGCATGTACCTCGATTGCAGGCTCAATCCCCAGTGGGGGGCTTGCAAGAGGCAGCTGATCGATGTTTCTCTCTCATCTATGTTTCTGACTCTCTATCCCTCTCCCTTCCTCTCTATAAAAAGTCAATAAAAATATTTTTTTAAAAAACTATATGAGTAAATACATAAGCATATTTTATGTTTTCTGTATTTGTATATCTTTAAAATATTTTATAAACTAAAATAATACATTTTATTAAAAATTCATGTGACAATATATGCTTTGGGGACCTTGTTATTGAAAGTACAGTCCACAGAACAGCTGCATTAGCATCACCTAGAAGTTTATTAAAAAATCCAAAATCGGGAGTATCGAAGATGGCGGCATAGGTAAACACCGTTGACTGCCGCCGTGGACAACCATTTCAAAAATACAACTAAAAGACGGAGCGGACATCAACCAGAACCACGGGAAGGCGGGCGGAGGACAGTCTCTTCAACTAGAAGCAAAAACAACAGCATTCCGACGCTCAGCGGAGGCGCAGTGTGGAAAATTTAAAGGTACGGCCGGCGCGGTGGTGACGGTGCGCGCGCAAACGGGCTGGCGGCGGAGGGCGCGGTTGTCGTTTTCAATCCGGAGCGAGTCTCAGACTCTGGGCTACAGATCCGGGCGAGTCTCTAGGGACCCAGACTCAAACGGGAGAAGCGGGACTGTCTGGCGGCGGCCCCTCCGAGGTTTGCAGCGGTTGCCGGGACGGAGAGGCAGAGCCCCTGGGGATGGACTGAGAGCGGCCATAGCGGCTCCCTCCCCCCGCCCTGCTGAGCCCGCCCCGCCCAGGCCCTGCGCACAGCCATTTGCCGACCGCCTCAGGCAAAGGCTGGATTAGCACTGCCCCAGAAGACAGACGTTTCCCGCAGCTGATTCCTTCAGCCAGTCGGCCTGGTGGTCAAATCCCTCTAGTGTTAACTACAACAATTAAGGCTTGGCTA
>NW_005871129.1:691624-715460 GCF_000147115.1 Myotis lucifugus
GGGGGGGCTTGCAAGAGGCAGCTGATCGATGTTTCTCTCTCATCTATGTTTCTGACTCTCTATCCCTCTCCCTTCCTCTCTATAAAAAGTCAATAAAAATATTTTTTTTAAAAACTATATGAGTAAATGCATAGGCATATTTTATGTTTTCTGTATTTGTATATCTTTAAAATATTTTATAAACTAAAATAATACATTTTATTAAAAATTCATGTGACAATATATGCTTTGGGGACCTTGTTATTGAAAGTACAGTCCACAGAACAGCTGCATTAGCATCACCTAGAAGTTTATTAAAAAATCCAAAATCTTGTACTCCCCCTAGGCCTACTAAATCAGAATCTGCTGTTTTTCCACGTTGAGATATTGTCGCATAAGATCCTAGATCAGATATTCTGGTCAAAAATGTTTTTTTCACACCCAACAAAAATTATTTTTTAACATCTATTGAGAGTGTACTGTGTTCCAAATCTTTTCTATACACTTTACTAGTGAGTTACTTATTTTGTAGATGTTTCTCAATTTGGGTTTATCTAATATTTCCTCACAGTTAGGTGAGGCAGGAATACCACAAAAATGATATTTTGCCCTTCTTAGTGCATCATTTCATGAGGTGGATGATGTTATTATCTTATTACTGATAATGTAACGGTGGTTTCTCCTGGTATTGAAATAATGCTGGTTAATATCATTGTGGTTTCCTCTTTAATACAGGAACTTCTTCTTTAATACAGGGGCTATTTAGAAATGTGTTTAATTTCCAAATATTTGGAGCTTTTTCAAATACCTTTTAGTTAGTAATTCTAAATAGTTCTGTGGTGTCATTAATTGTATTTCATATGATTTCAGTTCTTTTATTTATTTATTTTTTAAATATATTTTATTGATTTTTTACAGAGAGGAAGGGAGAGGAAGAGAGAGTTAGAAACATCGATGAGAGAGAAACATCGATCAGCTGCCTCCTGCACGCCCCCCACCGGGGATGTGCCCGCAACCAAGGTACATGCCCTTGACCGGAATTGAACCCGGGACCTTTTCAGTCCACTGAGCCAAACCGTGAGCCAAACTAGTTAGGGCTGATTTCAGTTCTTTTACAATTACTGTTTTATGGCCCAGCATATAGTTTGTTAGAGAATCTATAATAATAAAAGGCTAATATGCAAATGGTCATCACGCCCTCATGCCGTAACGACCGATCAGCAGGAGGTGCTGGAGCATCTCTCGGGCCCTTCCCCTGGCCCAAGAGCAGCGGCTCTCACGGCACAGATGGGAGGCGGGGCGCCTCATGCGATTTCGCATACTGGGCCTCTAGTATTTTTATATCTACTTAAAAGAAGGTGTATTTATACTCTTGTTGGGTGTAATGTTCTATAAAATGTCAGTTAGGTTAAGTTGATGGATTTTTTAAATAAACTCTTCTAAATCCTTACTGATTTTCTATCTACTATCTATCAATCGCTGAGATAAAAGTATTGATATCTCCAGCCATATTTGTGAAATTGTTTATTTGTACTTTAAGTTCTATCACTTTCTGCTTTATGTATATTGATGTAATGTGATTAATGTGATTAAATTCACATATATTTGGGATACTTGTGACTTTTTGATAAATTGACCTTTTTATCATTAAGTATCTCTCTTTCCCTCTTAGACTATTTCTTTTCTTAAAGTCTACTTTGTCTAGTTTTGTAATGTTTGTATGATATGTCTTTTTTATTTTGGTAAGTCTTTTTTTTAAAAAAAATGACTGTTCCTCTGAGCTGGTTTGGCTCAGTGGATAGAGCGTCAGCCTGCAGACTGAAAGGTCCTGGGTTCGATTCTGGTCAAGGGCACAGCCTACCAGCAATAAAGAAGGTTCCAATTTCTCCACATCCTCATCGACACTTGTAGTTATCCAAGTGGGTATAAACTGATATCTCATTTGACAGATTCTCTCTTTGACCAAACTTTAGACAGACTCCTCTGAGCCCTCTTTTGCACTGTCCTTGGCCTACATAAGCCAGTCTTAGCAAAGAATCCTGCTGTCATTCCCTCCCTCCCCCTTGTTATCTGAGAAGGTTCCTTATCCTCCACCTTTGATGTATAACTACCTAGCCTGCCTTTAGCAAAAATCTTACTCAGCCAGTTTAGCAAGAAACTCTCTACCCTTGATGTCTCCTCTTAGTAATTTTCTGTCCACTAACCTCCTCACTATGTATGTTGGCTATAAATCCCATTTGTCTCTGCTGTATTCAAAGTTGAACACACTTTTTCTCCCCTGTTGCAGTAGTCATGATCCCTATTCCAGTAGTCTTGAATGTTTTCTTAATCATTTTACAAGTGTCAGAATAATTTTTCTTTAACATGTTGTGGTTTGGGCTTATATATCCTAGTATGTATTTTTAAAGTGTTTTTATTTTGTAGACAGTATATAATTAAGCCTTGCTTTTTTTTATTCAATCTAACAATCTGTGCCTTTTGATTGGAGTATTTGACCATTTATTTTTTATTTTAATTTTTTAAATATGTTTTTATTGATGTGAGGAGGGGGGGGAGATAGAAACATCAATGAGAGAGAAACATTGATTGGCTGCCCCTGCATGCCGCCTACTGGGGATCAAGCCTGAAACCCGGGGATGTGTCCTGACCAGGATTTGAACCAGCAACCCCCTGGTGCATGGGATGACATTCAACCAACTGTGCCACACCAGCTGGGCATGGGGTATCTGACCATTTATATTTGATATTAATTATTCATAAGGTTCAGTATAAGCCTACATCTTGATAGTATTGTTCAATCAGTACTATGTTTTTTGTTTCTTTTTTTCTCTTTTCCTCCCTTCTTTTGAATTGATTGATGTGTTTCTTTTTTTATTTCATTGACTCCTCATTCTTTTTTTAAGTGATTGATCTAGACTTTGTAATATACATACTTTACAGTATGTATTTTTGTCTTCTCATAGTCTACTTTCAAATGATATTAGACCAATTTAGGTATAATGTGAAAACCATGTAACAGTATGCTTTCATACCTTCTTTTTATCTTTTATGTTATTTTTGTCTCCACAATACAATCTTGTTAAATTTACTTTGAAAAGTCGATATAGTGTATAAATGTTGCATGACTATGTTCATTCCCTCCACGCCCCCCAATTTTATTGAGCTATAATTGACATATAATGTTGTATTACTTTAAGGTATGCAACATAATGATTTGATATATGTTTATATTGTGAAATGATTACCACAATAAGTTTAGTTAACATCCATCACCTTACATAATTTTTTTGTGTGATGCGACCTTTTAAGGTTTACTTTCTTGGCTACTTTCAAAGAGATAGCCTGGTATTGTTAACTAGAGTTACCAGAATTTACTTATAACTGGAAATGTGTGCCTTTTGACCACCTTCACGCATTTGCCCTCACTCTCTGCCTCTGGCAACTACTAATCTGTTTTTGTATCTATGAGTTTGGTTTTTTCTTAGATTCCACATAGAAGTGAGATCATACAATATTTGTCTCTCTGACATTTCACTTAGCCTAATGCCATCAAGGTCTATCCATATTGTCCCAAATGGCAGGATTTCCCTCCTTTTATGGCTGAATAATATTTCATTGTGCATATAGATACCACATTTTCCTTATCCATTCATCCCTCAGTGGACACTTACATGGTTTCTGTGTCTTGATTATTATACCTAATGCTGCAATGAACATGGTAGTACATATATCTTTTCAAGATAGTGATTTGATTTTAATTTTTTTAGATATAAAACCAGAAATGGAATTGCTGGATCATATGATAGTTCTGTTTTTTATTTTATTTTATTCTTGATTTTAGAGAGGGAGGAAGGCGGAGAGAGAGAAAGAGAGGTGAGAGACAATGATCGGTTGCCTCCAGCATCTACCCTGACCAGGGATCAAACCTCAATTCAGATATGTGCCCTGAGCTGGAATTGAACCTGCAACCTTTCAGTGCACAGGACAATGCTCCAACCGAGCCACACCAGCCAGGGCGATAGTTCTATTTTTAAATTTTTTTTTAGTAATCTCCATACTGTATCAGGTTACATTCTCACTAAGAGTACACAAGGGCCCTAACCAGTTTGGCTCAGTGGATAAAGCGTCGGCCTGCAGACTAAAGGGTCCTAGGTTCGATTCCAGTCAAGGGCATGTATCTTGGTAGCGGGCACATCCCCAGTGGGGAGTGTGCAGGAGGCAGCTAAATCGATGTTTTTCTCTCTTCAATGTTTCTAACTCTCTATCCCTCTCCCTTCCTCTCTGTAAAAATCAATAAAATATATATATTTTTTAAACAGATAACACTTTAAAAAAAAAAAAAAGAGTACGCAAGGGTTCGCTACATCCTTGCCAACACTTGTTATTTCTTGTCTTTTTTAAAAAATATATTTTTGCCCTGACCGGTTTGGCTCAGTGGACAGAGCGTCGGCCTGCGGACTGAAGGGTCCCAAGTTCGATTCCGGTCAAGGGCATGTACCCTGGTTTCGGGCACATCCCCAGTGGGGGGTGTGCAGGAGGCAGCTGATCGATGTTTCTCTCTCATCGATGTTTCTAGCTCTCTCTCCCGCTCCCTTCCTCTCTGTGAAAAATCAATAAAATATATTTAAAAATATATATATATTTTTTTTATTGATTTCAGAGAGGAAGGGAGAGGGAGAGAGAGCTAGAAACATCAATGATGAGAGAGAATCATTAATTGGCTGCCTCCTGCATGCCCTTTATTGGGGATCAAGCCCGCAACCTGGGCATGTGCCCTTGATTGGAATCGAACCTAGGACCCTTCAGTCCGTAGGCCAACACCAAACCAGCGAGGACTCTTGTCTTTTTTTGTAATAGCCATTCTGACAGGCTATTATAAAAGACTATCACAATGAGGTGATACTTCATTGTGATTTTTCCCCGAGGATTAGTGATGTTGAGCACCTTTTCATGTATCTGTTGACCGTTTGTATGTCTTCTTTGGAAAAATGTCTATTTTGTTTCTCTACTCATTTTCTAATCAGATTGGTATTTTTACTATTGAGTCATATGAGTTGTTTTTATTGATTTTTTTAGAGAGAGGCATGGAGAGGAAGAGAGAGAAACATCGATGGGTTGCCTCCTGTACGCACACCAATTGGGGACCGAACCTGCAACCTGATGTGCCCTGACCAGAATCAAACTGGCAACCTTTTGGTGCATGAGATGACATTCAACCAACTGAGCCACACTGGCCAGGGCAAGTCATATGAGTTCTTTGTAATTTTGGATATTAACCTCTTATCAGATATATCATTTGCAAATATTTTCTCCCATTCCATGGATTGATTTTTCACTTTGCATATGGTTTTCTTTACTGTGCAGAAGCTTTTTAGTTTGATGTAGTCCTACATGTTTATTTTTTCTTTTGTTGCCTTTATTTTTGGTGTCAGATCCAAAAAAATTATTGCCAATTCCAACATAAAGGAGCTTATACCTTTTTTTGTTCTAGGAGTTTTATGGTCTCAGTTCTTACATTTAAGTCTTTCATTAATTTTCTTAATATGTTTTTATTGATTTTTAGGGAGAGAGGAAGGGAGAAGGATAGAGAGATACAAACATTGATCAGAAACATCATCATTCGGCTGCCTCCTGCATGCCCCCTACTGGGGAGCGAGCTCACAGCCCAGGCATGTGCCCTGACCAGGAATTGAACCGCTCAGCTTCTGAGCCGCACCAGCTAGGCTCTAATTAATTTTGCATTGATTTTTGCGTCTAGTGTAAGATAGGGGTCCAGTTTCACTCTTCTGCATGTCAGTGTTTGGTTTTGCCAATACCATTTATTGAAGAAATTATCCTTCCTCTTTTGTCATAAGTTAATTGACCATGTATGTGTGGGTTTATCTCTGAGCTCTTTATTCTGTTCCATTGATTTATATGTCTGTTTGTATGCTAATACCATACTGTTTCAATTAATATAGTTTAAAATCAAGAAGTGTGACGCTTCCAGCTTTGTTTTCCTTTCTTGAAATTTGTTTGGTCCTCTTCTGGGGACAGCGACTTCAGGTACTCACAGTGGTCCATCACTTAACATACCATTAAAGGCTTATCTAAAATACAGCCTCTAACAAAACTAGGCTGTCCCTTGGGGGGCAGACTGGAAGAGGACAATGGGGAAAAAAGGGAGACATATGTAATATTTTCAACAATAAAGATTAAAAAAAAATACACTGTCCCAAACCCCTGGTAATAGAATTGTTTACCTTTTAACCAAAAAAGTTTGGAAAGCACCAAAATCTGCATGTGGCATGTGCCCAGGCTCACTCCATGGAGTTCGTGCTATGAGACCTAAAGTTCTAATGAGGTTGTCTAAAATGAAAAAATATGTCAGCAGAGCTTATGTTAGATCCATGTGTGCTAAATGCTTCCATGACAGGATCAAAGTGTGCTTTCCTTATTGAGGAGCAGAAAATCATTGTGAAAATATTGAAGGCACAGGCAGAGTCAGAAAACTAAATTTTAAAAATGAAGCTTTTTTGAGTAATAAAAGCAATTAAAGTGGGGGGAAAGATTGCTTTGATTATTCTGGGTCTTTTGTGATTTCATATAAATATTAGGGTTGTGGAAAATACCACTGGAATTTTTATAGGCTTATACTGAATCTGTACATTGCTTTGGATACTATGGACATTTTAACAATATTAATTCTTTCTGTTCACAAGCACAAAATATCTTTCATTTCTTTGTGTCTTCAATTTTTTTTATCGTTGTCTTACAGTTTTCAGTGTTCAAAGTCTTTCACTTTCCTGGTTAAATTTATTCCTAGTTATTTTATTCTTATGTAATTGGGATTGTTTTTTTAATTTCCCTGTCTGATAGTTTATTATTTGTGTTTACAAATACAACTGAATTTTGCATATTGATTTTGTATCCTGCAACTTTACTGAATTTAATGATTAGTTCTAAAAGTGTTTTGGTGGAGTCTTTAGGGTTTTCTGTATGTAATATATCATTTGCACATAGAGACTGTTTTACTTCCTCTGTTTCTTTTGTTGTTGTTGTTTCTGTTTTTTTTTGTTTCATCCTCATCCGAGGATATTTTTTCCATTGATTTTTAGAGAGAGTGGAAGGGAAGGGGAGAGACAGAGAGAGAGAAACATCGTTGTGAGAGAGACACATCAATTGGTTGCCTTCCACACATGACTGACCAGGACTGAGGATGGAGACTGCAACCGATGTCCCTGCCCTTGACCAGAATTGATCCCAGGACACTTCAGTCCACGGGCTAATGCTCTAACAACTGAGTAACTAGCCAGAGCAACTTCCTCTTTTTCAATTCAAATACCTTTTATTTCTTTTTCTTGCCTAATTGCTTCAGCTGGGATTTTCAATAGTATGTTGAATAAAAGTGGTGAGAAGAGTCATCCTTTTCTTATTCCTTATATTAGAGAAAAACCTTTCAACTTTTCATTGTTGATTGTGATATTAGCTATGGGCTTATCACATGTTGCCTTTAATATGTTGAGGTACGTTTTCTCTATATCCAATTTGTTGAGTATTTTTATCATGGGTGGATGTTGATTTTTATCAAATGCTTTTTTTGCATCTATTGAGATGGTCACATGACTTTTTATCCTTCATTTTTGTTAATGTAGTGTATCACATTGATTAATTTGTAAATGTTAAACTATCCTTGTATCCCTGGAATAAATCCCACTTGGTCATTGTGTATGATTCTTTTAATTTATTAAATTTGGTTTACTAATATTTTTGTTGAGGATGTTTGCATCTGTTCTGTTATCATTCTTAATGTCTTCTTTTTTTTAAATAAATTTTATTATTGTTAATATACCTAGTGAGTTCCTCGATGTTACTTTATCTTTTCTCCCTAATGTGTATTAGTGTTATTTTACTATCAAATGCATCCTGTTGTGTTTTTCTAAAGCCTCACGCATTTTTATTTTTATTTATTTATTTTTAAATATGTTTTTGCCCAGCCACCATGGCTCAGTGGTTGAGCTTCACGATCTATGAATCAGGAGGTCATGGTTCAATTCTGGTCAGGCCATATACCCTGGTTGTGGGCTTGATCCCCAGTGTGGGACATGCAGGAGGCAGCCAATCAATGATTCTCTCTCATCATTGATGTTTCTATCTCTCTCTCCCTCTCCCTCCTGAAATCAATAAAAACATATTTTTTAAAATATTTTTTATTGATTTTTAGAGAGAGAGTAAGGGAGAGGGAGAGAGAGAAACATCGGTTGGCTGCCTCCTGTGCACCTTGTACTGGGGATCACGTCCACAACCTGGACATGTGCCCTGACCAGGAATTGAACCTGCGCCCTCTTGGTGCACAGGATGACGCTCCACCAACTGAGCCACACGGCCAAGACAGGTCATTTTGTGAATTTTTAGAAAATAAATATATAATGAGAATTATGTTTTAGGTTTGTGTTTTACATAGGACATTAATAATAAAGTTAAATTTACCTTTCTTTTACTTTAGAGAGGTAACTGAAATTCGTGAAGTCTCCAGAAAGTCAGTTCCTCGTAATTCCTTAGAAAGTGCTGAGTATATCAAAGTCATAACAGGTTTATTAAACGCAAAAGACTTTCGTGATCGTATTAATGGGATTAAGCAGCTTTTATCAGATACTGAAAACAATCAAGAGCTTGTTGTTGGAAACATTGTGAAGGTAAGGAAACATCAAAATTAATTTTCCTTTTCAATCTGTTGCTAATAAAGTTTATTAGTATAAAACGTTTCCCTAAATCTTAGTATTTTGTATATATTATTTTTAAATGTTAAAATAACCTTAGTGAAAAGGGTGTTTTACTTAGGTTTTGCTCTTTGAAGAGCATTCTAGAACAATTCAAAGTAATTTTTTTAAAAAGTAACAAAATAGCTGCTTATTTAAGTATGAATCTTCTCACTAGATGGTAACTCCTTGAAAGTTCTTGGAACCTGACAATCAGTAAATATATGTTGAATGAATCAATAAATATTTTTAAAGCCAGAGAATTTAAGGGATGTGATATCACTTTAGAATTGGATGTATTAACATTTTTCATATATAGGGTAGAGATTAAATATACCAGCTTAACTACCTACCTTTAGGAAAACAAAAAGCAATAGAAAGACAGAGTAATAAATGTTAGTGGTATTAAAGCATAAATTATTTATGCTTCATCTGAGTTTAGTTTACTTAATTTTATTAGTAATTTATTAATTAAATTTCATTTAAAATTTGTATTATGTGTATTAAACTTGGCAAATATATTATACTCTTTAGTTCCAATAATGTTGCCTCTTAATTTTCAGAAGAAAAGTACCACATCACTTTTCAGAAGAAAAGTATCATGCAAACCAGAAAGTTAGATTTTCTATTTCTGTTGAGTATAAATAAATGTCTTGGGCAGACTATTCTTAACATGAAGAGTTTTATATATATACTAGAGGCCCAGTGCACAAGAGGCCCAGTGCACAAAACCTGGGCCTGTGCCCTGACTGAGGGGGGGGGTTCCCTCAGCCCAGCCTGCACCCATTCCCAGTCCAGGACCCCTTGGGGGATGTCCACCTGTCGACTTAGGCCCACTCCCCAGGGGATCAGGCCTAAGCTTGCGGTCAGACATCCTTCTGGCAGCCAGGGAGCCCTCAGGGGATGTCGGACTAAAGGCTTAGGCCCCCAAGGGATCGGGTCTAAACCATTAGTTGGACATTCTTAGTGCTGCCATGTAGGTGGGAGAGGCTCCTGCCACCACCACTGTGCTGGCCAGCCATGAGCCAGGTTCTGGCTGAGTGGCACTCCCCATATGGAAGTGCACTGACCACCAGGGGGCAGCTCCTGCATTGAGCGTCTGCCCCCTGGTGGCCAGTGCGCATCATAGCAACCAGTCATTCTGCCGTTCAGTCAATGTACATATTAGCCTTTTATTATTATTATATAGGATATCCCTATTTCCTCCCTTTTGCCCCCTCTAAGATATTTTTTAATTTCACCCTTGTAAATTTTAGCACAATTTAATAAATTATGCTAGAAGCAATTAGGAGATTTTTCATGTAATGAACATACATTTCAATTAATATTTTATTAATTTTTAATTTTTTAATATTTTAATTTGAAATAATCTCATACATGTAAAAAAACTATAAAATACTACAGCATATTATATGTACCCTTCACCCAATTTCTTAGGTGTTAATAATTTTAAACATAACCATTATACAACTAACAAAATTTGGAATATATTTTTCTTATAATCTCTTTAATGTTACTTAATGCATTTACTTTGTTTTTGTTAATCTTCACCCAGGGATATTTTTCCATTGAATTTTAGAGAGAGTGAAGGGAAAGAGAGAGACACATTGATTGGTTGCCTCCTGCACATGCTCTGATAGGGACTGGGGATCAAGCCAGCAACTGAGGTACATGTCCTTGACTGGAATCGAACCTGGGACCCTTCAGTCCACGGGCTAATGCTCTATCCACTGAGCAAAACAGGCTGCAGCTTAATTCATTTACTTTTAATCTATGTGTCTTTAAAGTGGGTTTTGTTTTTGATTCACCCTCATAATCTGTCTTTTAATTGGTGCATTTATGCCACTGACTTTCAGAGTGCTTACTGATAGAGTTACTACCATATCAGGCGGCTTCTGGGGCTTCTGGGGCTGGCCTGCTACCCGTGATCGGATCCGATCACGGGCGGCAAGCTGGCGGCTTCTGGGGTCACACACGGGGGCCTGGATGGTGGCTCGCGCTGTCCCGCCCTGCCTGCAGTATGCAAATTAGCTGCCATCTTTGTTGGCGGTTAATTTGCATATCATGCTGATTAGCCCATGGGAGGTGTAGCGAAGGTACGGTCAATTACCATGTTTGTCTATTATTAGATAGGATAATATATATTGGGAATTATTAGTGAGAGTCTCAGCCTCACAGAATAACTCTTCACTCACCTAACATGACTTAAGAATTGCTTACCATTCACTGTATTATATCTTTATTTTATTAAATTTATAAAATTCTGAAAAGCAAGGAATAATTGTTAAAGTAATCAGGTTAAAAGATAATAAAATTTAACTGAAATTGCAACTAAAATTATCATAAGAAACCTAAACTGAAATTTTTTTTGTTTTTTTAAAGTATTACATATGTCTCCTTTTTCCCCCCACAACCCCTCTCCAGCCACTCCCACTCCCCAGGACAAGCCCCCACTGCCCAGTGTCTGTGTCCATTGGTTATGCTAATATGCATGCATACAAGTCCTTTGGTTAATATCTTATGCCCCACCCCCCTCACCTTTCCTCTGAGTTTGACAGTCTCTTGATCTACTTTTGTTTATCAGTTTATGTTTATCAGTTTATGTTATTCATTATATTCCACAAATGAGTGAGATCATGTGATATTTATCTTTCTCCAACTGACTTATTTCGCTCCATCCATGCTGTTGCAAATGGTAAATCCTTCTTTTTTTATAGCAGCACTAGAGGCCCGGTGCACGAAAATTTGTGCACTGGCGGGGGGGTGGTCCTTCAGCCGGCCTGCGCCCTCTCACAGTCCGGGACCCCTTGGGGGATGTCCAACTGATGGCTTAGGCCCGCTCCCTGGGGAATGCGCCTAAGCCATTAGTCGGACATCCTTAACACTGCTGTGGAGGCGGGAGAGGCTCCCGCCACCGCCACTGCGCTGGCCAGCCATGAGCCAGCTTCTGGCTGAGCAATGCTCCCCCTGTGGAAGCACACTGACCACCAGGGGGCAGCTCCTGTGTTAAGCGTCTGCCTCCTGGTGGTCAGTGTGCATCATAGTGACCAGTTGTTCCTCCATTAGGGTCAATTTGCATATTACCCTTTTATTATATAGGACTAGAGGCCCGGTACACAAAATTCATGCACGGGGGTGGGGGGGCGGTCCCTCAGCCCAGCCTGCACCCTCTCCAATCCAGGACTGCTGGCTGCTAACCACTCACCTGCTTGCCAGCCTGATCTCCCTAACTGCTCTCCCCTGCCGGCCTGATCGCCCTAACTGCTCTCCCCTGCCGGCCTGATCGCCTCTAACCGCCTCTGCCTCAGCCCCGCCACCATGGCTTTGTCCGGAAGATGTCCAGTCTAATTAGCATATTACCCTTGTATTAGTATAGATAGTATTCCATTGTGCAGATATACCACAGTTTTTTAATCCACTCACTGCTGATGGGCACTTAGGCTGTTTCCAAATCTTAGCTATTGTAAATTGTGCTGCTATGAACATAGGGGTGCATATGTCCTTTCTGTTTGGTGTTTCTGACTTCTTGGGATATATTCCTACAAGTGGGATTACTGGGTCAAATGGGAGTTTCATTAACTTTTTGAGGAAACTCCATACTGTTTTCCACAGAGGCTGCATTCCCACCAGCAGTGCACAAGGGTTCCTTTTTCTCCTCATCCTCACCAGCACTTACTTGTTGATTTGTTGATGATAGCCATTCTGACAGGTGTGAGATGGTACCTCATTGTTGTTTTGATTTGCATCTCTCGGATGATTAGTGACTTTGAGCATGTTTTCATATGTTTCTTGGCCTTCTGTATGTCCTCTTTTGAAAAGTGTCTATTTAATTCCTTTGTCCATTTTTTTGATTGGATTGTTTATCTTCCTTTTGTTAAGTTGTATGAGTTTTCTGTAAATTTGGGGGATTAAACCGTTATCGGAGATAACATTGGCAAATATGTTCTCCTATGCAGTAGGTTTTCTTGTTGTTTTGTTGATGGTTTCTTTTGTTACCTAAACTGAAATTTTTACAGTAAAACTTACATATCTACTTTTTGCTATGAGTAGATAAAGATAGAAACTTATCTTAATTCCTTAGAGTTAGCTAAGCTAACCTGCACCTTCCAGAAAACATCACTTTTATCACATTTATAGTAAATCAGTCATTGCCTACTAACCCAGATTTCTCAACCTTAATTTATTAAGATGTCTTTTGGAGTGATTTTTTAAGCCTTCTCTTTTTGCTATTAGAAAATTTGACACTTAGATTTATCATCCAAGTTTTTATAAAGCTTTTATTTTCTAAATTTAGGTTAAATGAAATGTGCATGTGTTTTTAAACAGTATGCTAAAGGAGAAATACTATGAAATGCCAAAAGAAATTTAAATATAATAGGTATAAACAGTATTTCATTTTAAATAATTTACCACTTTACTTTCAGATTTTTGATGCTTTTAAATCTCGACTTCATGATTCTAATAGTAAAGTAAATCTGGTGGCTCTGGAAACAATGCACAAAATGATTCCTTTGCTTAGAGACAACTTATCTCCTATCATCAACATGCTAATTCCAGCAATAGTAGATAACAATCTGAATTCCAAGAATCCAGGCATCTATACTGCTGCCACAAATGTTGTTCAGGCCCTGAGTCAGCATGTAGGTAAGAAATCTTACTTTGGCACTCCAGTTACTGGGACTTTACTTTTGTACTTTTTTATTTTGCATATTTTTTATAATGCTAAAATTCTAACTATCCAATTTTAATCATTTAATGTTATAAAATTTCTTTTAGTATATTTTAAATTACTATTAGTAATTAAATGTTATCATATGAAATTGACTTTCTCTTCCCTTATCTTTGACTTTTCGATTTTTTTTCCTACCTCAACTTCACATCTTTTTAAAAATTAATTCAAAATGGATCATAGATTTAAAGGAAAAACATAACTATAAAACTTTTAGAAGACAACATAGGAAAGGACCTTAGGGCTTGGTGAAGAATTGCTAGCATGACACTAAATGCATGATCCATAAAAGTTGATATATTGGACATCATTAAAATTAAAAACATTTGCTCTGTAAAAGTCCCTTTAACTAATATAGAGATAAACTACAGATTGGGACAAAATACTTGCAAATCACATATATGACAAAGAACTTATTTCTAGAATATATATAGAACTCTCAAAACTCAACATTAAAATTAAAAATAGCATTTCAACTAGAAAATGAGCAAAAGACATGAAAATACTTTTTACCAAAGAGGATATATGGATGGTAAATAAACACATGAAAAGATGTTCACTTCACCAGTTACTAGGGAAATACAAATGCTAATTAAGACCATGATCACTTGGCCTTTCTTTTGGTCTTTGGTCTTTGTCTAGGTCTTTCTTTTGATTAGTAAAAACAGATATAATGTTCGTCTTTTCTAAAAGCAGGGTGATGAAAAATGAACTTTAAAAAAGCAGAGAACACCTGTAATTATGTAAGCTATAACCTTTGGGTGAAAGGTACATAAGACCTCTCTGTACTGTCTTTACAACTTCCTATCAATCTATAATTATTTCTAAATAAAAACAGTGAAAAATCACTAAAGGTAAACTCCCCCAAAACAATTATTTTCTGGTTTTTTTATAAACATACATAGTATCATTTAGAATAAGATACCTAGGATGTAGACAATTCTTTATACATATATACCATAGGATAGCTCCTTTAATGTTTTGTGATGTATTTTTATGTTTCATTTACTCTAAGAATGTTACTCTGTTAAGGTTTTATAGAGAATTTTAAATAGTGGTCATGTAGGAAGATTAAAAAATCTTTTTAATGCATTTGCAATCATTTGCATCTTTTTTGTTTTCAATGCTGTGTAATTGAAAATAACTAAGCTCTCATAACTCTTTAAACATGTCTCTGTTCTTTTTGTTCAGACAATTACTTACTTCTACAGCCATTTTGCACAAAAGCTCAGTTTTTAAATGGAAAAGCAAAACAGGATATGACTGAAAAGCTTGCTGGTAAATATTTTTTGTTAATTTTATTTTATTACTTTAGAGAGACATCATTTGTTGTTCCACTCATTTATTTATTCATTGGTTGAATCTTGTATGTACCCTGACAGGGAATCAAACATGCAACCTTGGCGTGGGAACGACACTCTAACCAACTGAGCTATCTGGTCAGGGATAAAGAAATATTTTATTAATTAAGGATAAACTGATGGGTATTTCATTTTAATTTAAGGAAAGCTGCCAAATTCAATATCATTACCCAGGAAGTAGAAATAAATTGTATCATGATTCACAAGAGGACGACCTTTAAGACTTTTACCCAAAAATTTTTCTTAAAAGAATTTTATTATTTTTCCCCAGTAAGTGTTTAGTCTTCCTGTTAGTAGAAATAAACAGAATGAATAAAAATAATTAAAATCAAATATTGGTATTCATAAAAACTGCTATTTCAAATTATGTGTTTGATAAAAGGTCCATGAGTGGAAAGTGTAGAAATCTTTAATTAACTGCATTTAGAAAACATGGAGATGAATTTTGGATTTCATTCCCATCTTTACTACTTTTGCCTGAACTAATCATCATATATGGAATTCTAGTACTTGAAGATTCCACTCTTTAGGAAGGAAGTTTCTGACCTACTTCTTTTAAGGTACCTAACATTTTAGAAAAATGGCAATAGGAAGAAGTTATGTATATATGCTTTTTAATTAGCAGAACTTGAATTTATTTTTTAAACCTTACGATTTATCATATTTTTATATTTCAGATATTGTTATGGAACTCTATCAAAGGAAGCCCTTTGCCACAGAACAGAAAGTGTTGGTTGTTTTATGGCACCTCTTAGGGAACATGACAAATAGTGGCTCTCTGCCTGGAGCTGGAGGAAATATACGAGTAGCCACAGCTAAATTATCAAAAGCACTTTTTGCACAGATGGGCCAGAATCTGTTAAATCAGGCTGCATCTCAACCACCACATATTAGAAAGAGTTTAGAGGAATTACTCAATATGACACTTTGAAATGAATTAGAAATCTTTCATGAAATATGGTATGATGAACAAAAGTGTTTACATGATGACAAATGGAGCTTTTTTAAAGTTACATTTTCAGTGCCTGCACTTCTAATCCAGTAAATTAAGTCAATGGCTATTTTTCTTTGCAGCCTATGAGTACACATCTGACCTATATCAACCCTATCACATGTCCCATTACACAAAAACCTAAAATAATTAATATAACTTAATATTCATTAAATACGAGGAACATGAAGTGAATCCAATTTTAATATTTTTGAGAAAAGTCCTGCTCGTTTGCACTATTCTATAGAAATCGCAATTTGTTGCCCTATATGTACAATTAGATTTGTAATTAAAAATATACTTTTTATTATGTAATCATGTTCTGCTATGTCTCGTTACTCAGCCTTATTTTATGAAGTGGAAGAAAAGTCATTGAACTATGTTATCACAAAGTTTTGTGTACTATTTGTGAAAAATATGTATTCTCAAATCAGTCTGCTAATATGATTGTGCAGTATTAGCTTGTTTTTGCTGTTTTGTGTTAATGTGATATATTTACTTACCACTTGGGTTTAATCATCTACATAATTGTGAAATTTAACAAATTATAATAAAGCATGATGACCAAAGTTTTAGAACACATTTAAACATTTTAAATGCACGTTTAAGAAAACGTGTTGAATGTAACTTCCCTATTTTTTGTGCAAACACTAAATTATATTTCTATATGTCCTAACATTTATAAAGGTGTTAATTTGCTGTCCAGTTGTATAATTCTCAAAAATAGTGCCAGATTGTCTGTAGCTTTTCTCAGAATTCTTGGACCACAAGTACTGTATGTATCTTAAAAAAGAAAAGGATTGTTATAAAATAAAAGGATTTATTTCTGTAGGTGTGTGAAAGGTGTCCTATTTTTCCAACTCCCGTATATGTTAAAATGGCAATATATATATATTCACAATTATATATATATTATAATGTTGACCTATTTCTACTGCCTGAATTATAGTAGCTTTACAGGAAAGTAGCTGTGTGACCTTGAGTTAGTCACTTGCCAAATCTAGACCTCAGATTTCTCATTTCTAAAATGTGAGGGTGGTCTAGATGATCTTTAAGGTTCTATCTTGTTCTACAATTCTATAATTCTGGGTTCTTCCATTCTCTTTTACTTCTTATGTCACTGACCAGTTTTTAAACGTATTTGGCTGCTTTTTAAATTGTGATTTTTTTTTTTGGCCCTGATCGGTGTTCTCAGTGGTTAGAGCATTGGCCCTTGGACCAAAGGGTCACAGATCTGATTGCTCATCAAGAGCATATACCTGGGTTGCAGGTTTGATCCTGGCCCTGGTTGGGGTGCATGCAGGAGGCAACCAATCGATGTGTGACTCTCTTGCATCAATGTTTCTCTCTCCCTCTGTCTCTCCCTCCCTCCCTCCCTTCCACTCTCTCTAAAAACCAATGGAAAAAAAATCCTTGGGTAAAGATTATTAAAAAATGGGTTTGCTTTTTTTTTTTTTATTAATCCGTGACTTAAAAATTTAAAAAAAATGTTTTTAATGTCATTTGAAGCTAAGCTGAAAGGAGAGTAAAAACTTACTTTATTTATATGCACTGTTTTATAGTTACAAACATACTTTTAAAATACTTTATCTTTTCTTTAAGTGTATTTTATGTTCTTATAATTCAGGTTTGAAGTTGGCAAACTTTTTCTGTAAGGGACCAGAAAGTAAATAATTTTGGCTTTGTAAGTCACAGACAAATTGTAGCATATTCTTTGTTTTGGTTTTTTTACAACCCTTTAAAAAGTACAAAACACATTCCTAACTCAGAACAAACAAAAATAGGCCTCTGGCATAGCTTGCAACACCTGGTTTAGACCCTTTAACCTACGTTATAAAACTGAATGCATCATTAAATTTGCTTCAACCCTTTATGATATGTGTCATTGACACTATAATTACAGATTCTAGACTTTATTAATTTTGACTACTGACCTTGTGTCATTACAAATGTGTCTACTAAGTTTACATCGATTGATTGTTGATAAGGTAAAGTTTAAGTTTTAAAGGCAAAAGACCATTTCTCTATAAGCAGACCCATTGTTTTATTTTTTAAAATACATGGAAACACTTTATTATTTTTTGTTGTTGTTAATCCTCACCTGAGGATATTTTTCCATTGATTTTTAGAGAGAGTGTTAGGGAGAGGGAGAGACAGAGAGAAAGAAACATCGATTGTTGCCTCCTGCACGCACGGGGATCGAGCCTGCAACCAAGGTATATGCCCTTGACTGGAATCAAACCCGGGACTCTTCAACCCACAGGCTGACACTCTATCCACTGAGCCAAACTGGCTAGGGCTGACCTATTATTTTAAAAAGATACAGTTTGAACTTAGTATTGAAGAAAGTACAGTAAATATAATCACTACTAGTAAATGGAGACTTTACTTCACATAATCTTTGTGTTTTCTCTCTTTTTTTAATTTACTGTTTTTTTAGAGAAAGGATTGGAAAGAGACAGAGAGGCATCAATTTATTGCTCCACATTTTTATGCATTCATTGGTTGATTCTTGTATGTGCCCTGAACAGAGAGTGAACCCGTGACCTTGGTGTATCGGAATGATGCTCTAACCAACTGAGTGCCAGTGTTTTCTCTTATTATAAAGAAAACTAGAGGCCCAGTGCATGAAAATTCATGCATTTGGGGAGGTCCCTCGGCCAGGCCTGCGCCCTCTCGCAGTCCAGGATCCCTCGGGGGATGTCCACCTGCCAGCTTAGACCCACTGGGAGCGGGCCTAAGCTGGAAGTCAGACATCCCTCTGGCAGCCTGGGAGCCTTCGGGGGATGTCCACCTGCCGGGGGCGAGTAGGCCTAAGCTGTTAGTCGGACATCCTTAGCACTGCTGAGGAGGCAGGAGAGGCTCCCACCACCACCGCTGCACTCGCAGCCCTCAGCCCGGCTTGTGGCTGAGCAGAGCTCCCCCTGTGGAAGCACACTGACCACCAGGGGGCATCTCCTGCATTGAGCGTCTGCCCCCTGGTAATTAGTGCGTGTCATAGCGACCGGTTGTTCCCAGTCATTCCTCCATTAGGGTCAATTTGCATATTACCCTTTTATTATATAGGATAGTAATAATGTAATAGAGTCCCAGGCCTAAAAGAGTTCCCTATTTTAAGTAACTTCTTGATATTGAGTACTTAGAAGTCTTGCACTCTATGAACAAGAATTACTATCAATTTGGAAATTAAAGAAATGAAGTCCAGCTAGTGTGGCTCAGTGGTTGAGCATCGACCTATGAACCAAGAAGTCCACAGTTCAATTCCCAGTCAGGGCACATGCCCAGGTTGTAGACTCAGTCTCCAGTGGGGCATGTAGGAGGCAGCCAATCAATGGTTCTCTCTCATCATTGATGTTTGTTTTTTTTTATATATTTTATTGATTTTTTTTTTTTTTACAGAGAGGAAGGGAGAGGGACAGAGAGCCAGAAACATCGATGAGAGAGAAACATCAGCTGCCTCCCGCACACCCCCCACTGGTGATGTGCCAGCAACCAAGGTACATGCCCCCGACTGGAATCGAACCTGGGACCCCTCAGTCCGCAGGCCGATGCTCTATCCACTGAGCCAAACCGGTTAGGGCTCATCATTGATGTTTCTATGTCTCTCTTCCTTTCCCTTCCTCTGTGAAATCAATAAAAATATTTTTTTTTTTAAATTGAAGTCTGATCACTGAAAGAACTAAAGAAAAGCTGAAGGCCTGAATAAATTGGAATAAAAGGATGGGATTTTTTGTTTGTGGTTTTATAAAATTATTTTTTATTAATTTTTAGAGAGAAAGGAAGGGAGATGGGGGAGAGAAAGAGAAAAGTCCATGTCAGAGCAAAAAGCAGTGTCTTCTGCACTCCCCACAGGGATGGAGCTGGCAACCAGGGAATGTGCCCTGACCAGGAATTGAACCAGCAACCTCCTGGTGCACAGAGCAACACGCAACCACACCAGCCAGGGCTAAATGATTTTTTTTTACAAGCAGTGATAATTATAAAAATCTAATCCCACTAACACTGCAACTAAAAATAAGAGGGGGGAAAAAGCATTTCAATGGAATATTTTACTCATTTGAAGTCATGTCATTTAGTCATGAGTATGTGAAATACTCTCATCACAGGACAATGTTCATAATGTGTTAAAGCGGGGGCGGGGGGGTGGGGGAAGCCTAACTAAAAAATAAGTACAGTGTCTCCATCAAATATATATGCACCCAGAAAATAAAACTAGAGTTATACGTATACACCAACATATTAATGGTGGTAAACCATTGGTGAAGAAGTTTTTTTCAGTGTACTATTCTGAAATTTCTAATTTTTCAGAAATAAGCAACATGTATTGCTTATGTAAAAATTTAAATTACAGTAAATGAAGGTAAGCTGAAAATAAAGAATATGAAGAGAAAAAATATAGGCCAAAAGAGAGACAGTAGTGAATATATAAAGTGCTAAAGGAGGTAGACAGTGATATGACCAGAAGGGAGATGAGTGAGGGAAGCAAGTAATTATAAAGGTAAAGAGCATAAGACTTTGATTCAGAAAGCATGGATTTAGAAACCAATTTTATTATTATCTGTCAAATCTTATATATATCCTGGAGTTATTATGGCATTCCAAATTAAAATGGGATTATGTATAAGAAAATATTTGTAAACCTCAAATTCCTACAAAAGTCATTTATTCCCAGCAGCAAATGAAGATGAAAGATGAGCAGAAACCCTATAGAAATCTTTAGTGCTAGGATAAGCTAAGCCTACTTATTTCATTGCTAGTTATATGGTTGAATATGTCAAGTGAAGGCAAAATCAATTAAGCACTGTAGTATTATTAATCATTTATAGTCTCATAATGAGTACTGTAAAAAACTCAAACTTCTCTGGGCAGAACAATGGGCCAAGCCAAGACTTAAAAGGGCATTGGAAGTAAATTACAGATTTAGCAAAGTAGTGGTTAAAAAAATACTAGAGTGTGGAAGGTATAAGACATCATTATGTAAAATTGAAGGCAGAATGATCTGTTGGTACCCAACTATGACCAATTTTGAATGGACCAGTTTTTTTTCTTCTTTACGACTATGCCTGGAATATGGTCTATATTGGGAGCTAAATAAATAATACTTGAATAAAATGGTGAATGATGTATAATTTTGAAATTTATTCTGGAGATAGAAAAATGTTTTCAAGATTGGAAGTAGTGTATTTAAAATAACCAGTAGCAGAGGGATAGTTGGATGGACGGAAGGAGGAAAAGATGTAGGCAGGGAAATCAATTTGGAAACATGGATCTAAAGCCTACCTGTACAAATGGATTTCATCAAAGATTCTAGCCTAAAGCGTTGATAGCGTCTGTCTGTGCAATGTGTTGAAAAAGACTGTGAGGTTACATCAAATTCCAATAGGAGTATAGTGATTTACTAGCTAGGCTCTGAGCTAAACTCTATATAGTACGGTCTAAACTATAGAAGCAGTGGGAATTAAAACAATGTACCTGGAAGGTATTCTGGTGGTAGGACTGAACTGAATTGATGACACACTTAGATCAGGAGAATAAAGGAGTCAACATTTAAATTTGTAATAATAGTGAATTTCTCTATTGAGGTTTTATTCTTTATTTAGGAAAGAAGGCCCTTCCTGTGTACTTCTGCCTACATCTCCTGGGACATGCTTAGATTCAAGGGAGGCTGGGAAATTGAGTATTTAATTCCTAGTCTTAATAGTATAGGAAGATAATAGGAAGGTAGTAGGAATGGATGTGAGTGATCCAACCTACAATCTGCCATATTCTAAAACTCCGCTCTGTCTGATGGCATTCTATGCCTTGAAGACTTGATATTAGTTTAGAACCAGTGTCCAATAAATTCTCAAAAGTAAGCACATTTTTCCCAGTGCAAAGTTGCTTTAAGAAGTAGCTCTTAAAGGTCTAAAGGTCTCATGAAAAAAATAAAAAATAAATCTATATATATAAAAGCATAATATGCAAATCAACTGGATGGCAGAATGACTGGTCACTATGATATGCACTGACCACTCAGGGCAGAAGCTCAACTTGGGAGCTGCCACCAGCCCACAAGCCCCAATGGCCTGATTGGGGCCTGCCGGCCAACCTCTCAGTCCTTCACCCTAGACAGCAGGCTCTGATCACCCAATGGGGAACAGGGAACTCGGGGTGGGTGGCAGCGGACGTGGGCAGGACCAGGCCAAGGCAGGTGCAAGCGAGAGGGCCGCCAGTCGCCCCACACACAGAGGACGATCAGCGTCAGTAGCAGTGGTGTGGGGGGCAGGGCCGGCTGCCAGGAGCAGGGAAAGATTGGCCCTGATCCCAGGCCAGGCCTAGGGACCCTACCCTTGCACGAATTCATGCACCAGGCCTCTAGTAAATAGATGGATAAATAGATAGATAGATGATGATAGATAAATGTCTAAAGGTCTCTGGAGGAGTAGGAGGAATAGTCATAGTGAGAGTACTGTAGAATCCTTCTCTAGGGTTATTTGCCCTCATATTATTTCAAGATGTCCTAGGAAGTAACTGAGAGATTATGGTTCCCTTCACTAGAATGGAGGGATATTTAAAATAAAAAACAAGTATTTTATCATCTGGTTTAGAACTATGATCAATTAGGTATTACTAAATATCCCTGCTGTCACACCACCCAATTACCACAAGGTCCTGCTCCCTATTCCTAATCATGCCTCTTTGCCTCTGATAATTGAGTTCTCTGCCACCTGTATCACCATTGAAATCATGGCACCAATATCAACTGTAGCATCCCCAGCCAAAGAGAACAACCACAAGTACTTTTCAAAGATGCTGATTCTCCCTGCACCTGTGTTTTGCTTAGCCCTAGCCAGTTTGGCTCAGTGGATAGAGCCTCAGCCTGGGGACCAAAGGGTCCTGGGTTCGATTCTGGTCAAGGGCATGTACCTCGGTTGCAGGCTCCTCCCCAGCCCAGGGCCTGGTCAGGGCTTGTGCAGGAGGCAACCAATGATGTATTTCTCTCACATCGATGTTTTTTTCTCTTTCCCTCTCTCTTCCACTCTCTATAATAATGAATTGAAAAATATCCCCAGGTGAGGATTAACAACAACAAAATAAAAATCCTATATAATAAAAGGGCAATATGCAAATTGACCAAATGATGGTCGCTATGATGTGCACTGACCACCAGGGGTCAGATGCTCAATGCAGGAGCTGATCCTTGGTGGTCAGTGCACTCCCACAGGGGAGCACCACTCAGCCAGAAGCTGGGCTCATGGTTCACGGCTGGCGAGTGCAGCAGTGGTGGCGGGAGCCTCTCCCGCTTCTGCCTCTGCTGCAGCGCTAAGGATGTCCAACTGACAGCTTAGACCCGCTCCTTGGTGCACGAATATCATGCACCAGGCCTCTAGTAAATAAATAAAATGTTTTTAAAAAAATTCTTGGTGAAGGGAATGTACCTAGCACTCTAAGGATCCATGGTTACAGGTGAGTTACACTTAATAGAGGAGTCTAAATGTTTCTAACGAATACAAGAGTCACCACAATTAAGTTGGAAAATGCATAATATAAATGAACAAATTTCATTCCCCAGAGCAAATATATTCTGTAAATTAAGTGAGCCATATGGTGTTTTATGCACTTTTTCATTGCATGTTACATTTTGAAGAAATAAACAGGAATCTTATACTGAATAGCTCAGATGTTGTGATTAATACTGAATATCACAAGAAGCTCTTTGCTCTTTTTATCAGTCAGTATCCAAGAAGGAAATAGATGGCATATCAACATTAGGGTAATTTGAGAAGTGGTTAATAAGGGACTATTTACAATTGCAAGGTTTAGGGAAACCTGGAAGAAGAAAGTGATATGGAGAGGGCCACCTTGATTAGAGCTGAGGTCCCCACATGGAGAGAGCTTGGGAAATAAACATTCTGACCTCACTTTTCCCATCCATTCTGCCAGGACTCTTTGTTAGCCAGACACAACTAGTAGCCAGGAAGAAAGGAATATAATTCATTAGGGTCAATCTCTGGAGAATGGAACTTGGAGAAGGGTGGATAGTTGATCTGGAGAGGCA
>NW_005871129.1:715884-766094 GCF_000147115.1 Myotis lucifugus
AACAGTAGAGTAGAGGATTCTGAAAATCAAATCAACAATTTAGAATATGAGGAAGCAAAAAACAATCAGAAGAGCAAAAAGAAAAAAGAATTTAAAAATATGAAGATAGTGTTAGGAGTCTCTCAGACAACTTTAAGCATACCAACTTTCACATTATGAGGGTGCCAGAAGTAGAAGAGAGAGAGCAAAATATTGAAAACCTGTTTGAAGAAATAATAACAGATTAAAAATGGAAGCAGAGTAAGTTGATGCTACACAGACACACTCCCAGGATCAAACTGGAATTATGAATAAAATACAAAGAAACCATCCTGAATAATTACCTGAAGTTTAGCTGGAGAGAACCTTAATAACCAAGGACAGAAAGAGGAGACCACATAGAGGCTAGTAGGAAGTGCGGAGGCACAAAAAGGTCTGGCCAGGCTCCCACAGACAGCAGCTGAGTTTCCAGAGAGATATCTCAGCTGTGGGGGGCGGGGCGCCACTGAGAACACCAGGGTCTAAATCCCAAAATGGGCCCCCCAGCACAGAGCATCAGAACTGAGAAAGATGCCCACATAATATCTGACTGTGAAAAACAGCAGGGTTGTTGCCTGCCAGGGAGAGATGGCTAGAAATGCAGGCACCCTCTTAAAGGATCAATGCACAAAATTTCGTGTGCAGCTACTCACCCTGGGCCCTTGCAGAGGGAGTGCAGAGTGGAATGGAGCTGTGTGAGCAGAAACCAGGTTTGGAGGCTCTAGGGTTAGAGCTCAGAAGGCAGACACCTGGTTTCTTGTGCTGAGTTGTTCCCTCACACTGTGGAGGACATCTTTCTCTAGCAGATCTTTGCTAATCTGATGTTTTTTTTTCCTGGGAGGAAGACAGTTGACCTCTATTGGAAAACCCCTTGTCCCACCCTGTGGAGTTTCTGAGGTCCATTAAGAGACTGAGAATAACAATTAGCCTCCAGACAGAAGCAATTGCCCCACCATGTTGGAAAACCTCTAGCCCCACCTGTGGACAATTGTCTTAGGCTACTCAAGACTGAATCCAATCAGTCTGCAGGCAGAAACAGGCCTCTGGAGACTTTGAGTCTTTGCCTGATCTAATTAGTCAGAAACTGTGTTTGACACTGTCCTGCATTAGAGATTGGGAGGCATAGCAGATCTCCCTAATACATAGTCACAAACCCAAACAGGCAGCCAATATGGGGAGACAAAAAACAAGCCCCAAATGAAAGAACAGGAGAATTCTACAGAAGAGTTCAATGAAATGAAGATAAATTTATCAGACATAGAGTTCAGAATAATGATAGCAAGGATGCTCAATAGCATGAGAAAAGATATAGTAACTATGAAAAATGACATAGCACTACTAAAGAACACATTGGAAGGAATACACAGCAGATTAGGAGAAACCAAGGACTGGATCAGTGAATTAGAAGGTGGTAGAAAAAATCACTCAATCAGATTGCCAAGGGGGGCGAAAAAAGGACACATATGTAATACCCTTTGTAATACTTTAAGCAATAAAAAAAAAGAAAAAAAATCACTCAATCAGAGAACCAAAAAAAAACACACAAAAAATAGGACAGCTTAAGGGACCTGTGGGACAATGCAAAACGTAACAATATTTGCATATGTGCCAAGAGGAGAAGAAAGTGAGCAAGGGATAGAGATGTGTTTGAAGAAATAATGGCAGAAAACTTCCCTAACCTGGTAAATAAAAAAGTCACACAAGTTCAGGAGGCACAGAGAGTTTTAAACAAGAAGAACCCAAACAGGCTCACACCTAAACACATCATAATTAAAATGCCAAAAATTAAGGGTGCTGGAGGCTAGGAACAATAGTTAGCATAATAAATGCAGGAGGTCCATCAAAAGATTGATGGACACCTTCAGCAGGGCTGAAAATCTGCATGTTATTACCTGCTGCTGGAACAGCTGAAGGCAGTTCCCCTAACTTGATAATCTTCTTATTGTTTACCAGGCCTTACCTTTGATATGTATATCTGCTTTGCTAGAGGGCAAAATGTGTGAATAAAAGGCCCTGGGTGCAGAGATTCCAGGAGCTTAGTCACTAGAACTAAGTTTCCATCTGGCCCTCCAAAATGCCTTCCAAATTCATATTTCTTCTCTAGTCTCTTTAATCCATGTATGCACAGCCCCTTTTCCAGGTTCCTGAACCCTTCTAGAAGCAGATAACACCCCAGCATAAGGGCAAAGAGAGAATCTCAACGGCAGCAAGAAAAGAGCAATTTGTGAACTACAAAGGAGCTCCTAAAGCTGTCAGCTGATTTCTCATCAGAAACTCTACAGGTCAGAAGGCATAAAGCCTCCAAAGTAATGGAAAGCAAGTATCTGAAACCAAGACTACTCTATCCAGCAAGGCTATCATTCAAAATAGATGGTGGTGAAGTAAAGAGCTTCCCAGACAAAAGGAGTCTAAAGGAGTTTATCACCACCAAACCAGCATTAAAGGGACTGCTATCATAATAAGAAATAAAGAGAGAAATATAGGCAACAAGATTTCAAATGTCAATAAAGAAGTACCTATAAATACATTCAAATGTAAATGGATTAAATGTTCCAATCAAAGACACAGGGTAGTTGAATGGATGAGAAAACATAACCCATATATATGCTGTCTACAAGAGACCCAACTCAGAACAAGACTCACACAGGATGAGAGAGAAGGGATGGAAAAAATTACCATGCAAATAGAAACAACCAAAAAAAAAAAAAAAAAAAAAGCTGGGGTAGCAATACTTATATCTGACAAGTTAGACTTCAAAATGAAGGCCATGAGAACAGACAATAAAGGTCACTACATAATACTAAAGGGATCCGTCCAACAAGAGTATATAGCCCTGGTAAACATATATGCACCCAACACAGGAGTACTCAATTACATAAATAAACTGGAGGACTTTAAGGGAGAGATCAACAGCAATACAGTCATAGTAGGGGCTGTTAACACCTGGCTGACTTCACTGGATAGATCTTCCAGACAAAAAATCAACAAGCAAATGGTTACTCTGAATGACACACTGGATCAGACGGATTTAATTGACATTTATAGAACATTTCACCCCAAAGCTGCACAATATACATTCTTCTCAAGTACACATGGGTTATTCAGAAAGCTAGACCACATATTAGGACCCAAAATAAGTCTCTACAAGTTCAAGGAGATTGAAATCATATCAAGCATTTTCTCAGATCACAATGGAATGAAATTAGAAATCAGCTACAGTGAAAACACTCAAAAACATTCAAACAATGGAAACTAAATAGCATGTTATGAAAAATGAAAGTGTTACAAATGAGATCAAGAAAGAAATAAAAAACTTCCTGGAAACAAATGAAAATAAACACACAACAACCAAAATCTATGGGACACAGCAAAAGCAGTCCTGAGAGGGAAGTTCATAGCACTACAGGCCTAACTCAAACAATAAGAAAAATTAATAATAAACTATTTAACCCTACAACTTAATTAGAAAGAGCCGAACCGGTTTGGCTCAGTGGATAGAGCGTTGGCCTGCGGACTCAGGGGTCCCAGGTTCGATTCCGGTCAAGGGCATGTGCCTTGGTTGCGGCCACATCCCCACTGGGGGGCGTGCAGGAGGCAGCTGATCGATCTCTCTCATCGATGTTTCTGGCTCTCTGTCCCTCTCCCTTCTTCTCTGTAAAAATCAATAAAATATATTAAAAAAAAAAGAATTAGAAAGAAAACAATAACAAAAAGCCCACAGTATGTAGAAGGAAGGAAATAATAAAGATTAGAGCAGAAATAAATGACAGAGAGACTAAAAAAACAATACAAATCAATGAAACTAAGAGCTGGTTCTTTGAAAAGATAAATAAGCTTGGTGAGCCTTTAGCCATACTCATCAGGAAACAAAGAGAGAGGACCCAAATAAGTAAAATCAGGAATGAAAGCAGTGAAATAACAACTAACACCACAGAAATACAGAGGATTTTAAGAAAATACTATGAGCAACTACATGCTAACAAGCAGGACAATGTGGATGAAATGGACAAATTCCTAAATTCAATCTCCCAAAACTAAATTAGAAAGAATCAGAAAACCTGAATAGGCCAATCACAACTGATGAATAGAAGCAGTAATAAAAAAAAAAAAAAAAAACTCCCACCAAACAAAAGCCCAGGTCCAGATGGCTTCACAGGAGAGTTTTACCAAACATTCAGAGAAAAGCTAACACCTATACTCCTCAAACTATTCCAAGAAACCCAAAGGTAGGAACACTTCCAAGCTCTTTTTATGAGACCAGCATTATGCTAATTCCAAAACCAGATAAAGACACAGGAAAGAAAGAGAATTACAGGCCAATATCCATGATGAACATAGACGCTAAAATCCTCAACAAAGTATTGGCAAATCAGATCCAGCAATATTAATAAGGTCATACAGCATGACCAAGTGGGATTTATTCCAAGGATGCAAGGCTGGTACAATATTCACAAATTAATAAACGTGATACATCACATAAACAAATTTATTTTATTATTTTTTTTAAATATATTTTATTGATTTTTTACAGAGAGGAAGGGAGAGAGATAGAGAGTTAGAAACATCGATGAGAGAGAAACATTGATCAGCTGCCTCCTGCGCATCTCCTACTGGGGATGTGCCCGCAACCCAGGTACATGCCCTTGACCGGAATCGAACCTGGGACCTTTCAGTCCGCAGGCCGACGCTCTATCCACTGAGCCAAACCGGTTTCGGCCACATAAACAAATTTAAAGACAAGAACCACATGATCATATCAAGAGACACAAAAAAAGCATTCAACAAAATCCAACACCCATTTTTTTTTAATCTTTTTATTGATTTCACAGAGGAAGGGAGAGGGAGAGAGAGATCAAAACATCAATGATGAGAATCATTGATCAGCTGCCTCCTGCACACCCCACACCAGGGATTGAGCCCGCAACCCAGGCATGTGCCCCCGACCAGAATCTAACCTGGGACCCTTCAGTTCACAGGCCAACACTCTATCTGAGCCAAACTGGCTAGACTCAACACCCATCCTATCTAATAAAGAGGTAATATGCAAATTGACCATCACTGCAACACACAAGATGGCCACCCCCATGTGGTCAAAGATGGCTGCCCCCGTGTGGACACAAGATGACTGCCACAAGATGGCTGGCAGGGGAGGGCAGTTGGGGAGAACCAGGCCGCAGGGGAGAGCAATTAGGGGTGACCAGGCTGGCAGGGGAGGGCAGTTAGGGGCAACCAGGCCTGCAGGGGAGGGCAGTTAGGGGCAACCAGGCCTGCAGGGGAGGGCAGTTGGGGGCAATTGGGCCAGCAGGGAGCAGTTAGGCATCAATCAGGCCAGCAGGGGAGTGGTTAGGGGCAATCAGGCAGGCAGGCAGGCGAGCAGTTGGGAGCCAGCAGTCCTGGATTGTGAGAGGGATGTCCAACTGCCCGGTGAGATTGGGACTAAACAGGCAGTTGGACATCCCTCAAGGAGTCCCAGATTGGAGAGGGTGCAGGCTGGGCTGAGGGACACACACACACACCCGTGCACGAATTTTGTGCACCAGGCCTCTAGTTTTTTAATAAAAACTTTCAGCAAAGTGGCAATAGAGAGAACATATCTCAACATAATAAATGCCATATATGACAAACCTATAGCAAACATCATATTCAATGGGCAAAAACCAAAACCATTTCCCCTAAGAAGAGGAATAAGACAGGGATTCTGCTTTCGCCACTCTTATTCAGCATAGTACTGGAAGTGATCAGACTAGATGAGAACATGAAAGGCATCCAAAATTGGAAAGGAGAAAGTAATACTGTCATTATTTGCAGATGACATGATATTGTATATAGAAAACCCTAAAGACTCCACAAAAATCTACTAGATTTAATAAATGAATTCTGCAATGTAGCAGGATACAAAATCAACACCCAAAAATCAATGGCTTTTTTATACACCAATAATGAATCCTCACAAAGAGAAACTAAACAAACAATCTCATTTACCATTGCAACAAAAAAACATTAAGATACTTAGTTATAAACTTAACCAAGGAGGTAAATGGCTTGTACTTGGAAAACTACAGGACATTGAAAGAAGAGATAGAAGATATACACAAGTGGAAAAACATACCATTTTCATGGATCGGTAGAATGAATATCATTAAAATGTCCATACTATTGAAGGCAATCTATAGAATCGATGCAATCCCTATTAAAATACTAAGGGCATATTTCACAGATATAGAACAAATACTCCAAAAATTTAGATGGAATAAAAAAAAAGACCCTGAATAGCCACAGCAATCTTGAGAAAGCAGAACAAAGTTGGAGGGATCACAATACCAAATATCAAGTTATACTACAAAGCCACCATAATCAAAATAGACTGGTACTGGCACAAGCACAGGCATATATACCAATGGAACAGAACAGAGACCCCAGAAATTGACCTAAGCCATTATGCTCAATTAATATTTGACAAAGGAGGCAAGAACATACAATGGAGTCAAGATAGTCTCTTCAATAAATGGTGTTGGGAAAATTGAACAGATAAATGCAAAAAATGAAACTAGGCCACCAACTTACACCATATACAAGAATAAACTGAAAATGGTTAAAAGACTTAAGTATAAGTCATGAAACCATAAAAATCCTGGAAGAAACCATAAGGCAGCAAAATCTCAGACATCTCTTGTAGCAGTATGTTTGAGAGATGCAGATACATCTCCTAAGGCAAAAGAAAATAAACAAATGGGTCTACATCAAAATAAAATCTTCTGCACAGCAAAAGAAACCATCAACAAAATGAAAAGGGAGACCACTATATGGGGAACATATTTGGCAATGATATATCTGATAAAGGGTTAATATCCAAAATATATAAGGAACTCATACAACTTAACAAAAGGAAGACAAACAACCCAACTAAAAAATGGGCAAAGGACATAAATACATACTTCTCCAAAGTGACCAAGAGACATATGAAAAAATGCTCAGTCACTGATCATCAGAGAGCTGCAAATTAAAATGACAATGAGGTGTCACCTCACATCTATCAGAATGGCTACCATCAACAAATCAACAAATGACAAGTGCTGGCGAGGATGTGGAGAAAAGGGAACGCTAGTATACTCCTGGTGGGAATGCAGACTGGTGTTGTCATTATGGAAAACAGTTTGGAGTTTCTTCAAAAAATTAAATGTGGAACTGCCATTAGACCCAGTGATCCCACTTCTAGGAATATATCCTCAGAAACCCAAAGTACCGATCAGAAGAAATGTATGCAACTCTATGTTCGTAGCGAGGCAATTTATAATAGCTAAAACCTGGAAACAGCCCAAATGCCCATCAGTAGAGGAGTGGATAAAAAGCTGTACATTTATGCCATGGAATACTATGCAGTAGTTGAAAAGAAGGATCTCTTACCCTTTGAGATAGCATGGATGAACCTGGAGAGTTTTATGCTATGTGACATAAGCCAGTCAGAGAAAGACAAGTATCACATGGTTTCAATAATATGTGGAATCTAATGAACAAAATAGACTTAACAACAAAATAGATCCAGAGATGTAGAAGCATAGAATAGACTGTGGAACCTCAGAGGAAAGGCAGGGGAAGGAGGGTAGGTGGGAACTTATCCACCAAATAACTTGTGTGCATATGTATATGCATAACCCATGGACAAAGACAATAGGGTGGTGAAGGCCTGGGGTGGGGGTGGGAGTGGGCTAGATGGGATCCATAGGGGGAAAGGGGGACATATGTAAAATTTTCAACAATACTTTTCAAAAATTAAAAAGAAATAATAACAGAAAAGTTCCCCTCCCTGGTGAAAGAAATAGACTTTCAAGTCCAGGAAGCACAAAGAGTCCCAAATAAGAGGAACCCAAAGAGGCCACACCAAGACACATCATAATTAAAATGGCAAGGATTAAAGACAAAGAGAATTTTTTTTTGTTGTTGGTTGTTTGTTCTTAATATTTTTTTTATTGATTTCAGAGGAAGAGAGAGGGAGAGAGAGAAACATCAGTGATGAGAGAGAATCATTGATCGGCTGCCTCCTGCACGCCCCCTACTGGGGATTGAGCCCACAACTCAGGCATGTGCCCTTGACTGGAACTGAACCCGGGACCCTTTAGTCCACAGGCCGACACTCTATCCATTGAGCCAAACAGCTAGGGCCAAAGAGAGAATCTTAAAAGCAGCAAGAGAAAAGCAGTTAGTTACCTACAAGGGAGCATCCATATGACTGTCAGCTGATTTCTCAACAGAAACTTTGCAGGCCAGAGGGAGAGGCAAGAAATATTCAAAGTGATGAATTGCAAGGACCTACAACCAAGATTACCCGGCAAAGCTATAATTTAGAATTGAAAGTCAGATAAAGATCTTCACAGATAAGAAAAAGCTAAAGGAGTCCATCACCAACAAATCAGTATTACATGAAATATTGAAGGATATTCTTCAAGAAGAGAAATAAGAAGAAGAAAAATATGAACAATAAAATGGCAATAAATACATATCTGTCAACAATTGAATCTAAAAATCAAAATAAATGACCAAGAAATCTAATGAACAAAATAAACTAATGAATATAATAGAACCAGAGGCATAGAAACATGGAACAGACTGAAGAATCTCGGGGGAATGGGGGAGGGGAGGAGGGAAGAGATTAACCAAAGACTATATATATATACGTATGGACACAGACAATAGGGTGGTGAAGACCTGGGCCGGGGCAGGAATCGGGTGGAGGGGGGCAATGGTAGGAAAATGGGGGATGTCTGTAATACTCTCAACAATAAAGATGAAAAAAAAATAAAGTCAACTAAGGCTAAATCAATTTTTAAAAAGTTTTTTTTAGCCCTAGCCAGTTAACTCAGTGGTTAGAGCATTGACCTTCAGACTGAAAGGTCTTGGGTTTGATTCCCATTCAAGGGCATGTACCTTGGTTGCAGGCTTCATCCCTGGCCCTGGTCTGGGTGTGTGCAGGAGACAACCAATTAATGTGTCTCTTTCACATCCATGTTTCTCTCTCTCTCTGTCTCTCCCCCTCCCTTCTACTCTGTCTAAAAATCAATGGAAAAAAACATCCTCTGGTGAGGATTAACAACAACAAAAAAGAGTAGAACTGAAGAGGACTGCTAAGATTGTCAACACAACTTTTAATCTCCATTTTTCCAGAGGAAATTTTATATATCCTATTGTTTCCTCTTCAGGTAACTAGGACTCACACTACGTAGATTTGAGAGTGTCAACATAAGAAATGTCCAAACCTGTAGATAATTTTTATGAATTTATTTGAGTCAAACAGATGACAATTGCCAGGAAGCAAAATCTCAATGGGTTGAGAAAATGCTCTGGAGATGGGCAGTTTTACAGTTTATTATGTACATTAGAATTAAAGGAAGAGACATAAAGGGGGTTACATGAAATTCATTGGTGGTAGATCCTAGGGAGGCAGGAGAAAGCAAAGTGGGGAAATCTCTGAGATTGGATAAAGAATTGCTAAGGTAAAAACATCCAAACCTGTGAAGAATTTTTGTGAGTTTATTTGAGCCAAACTGTCGACAATTGCCGGGAAGCAGAATCTCAACAGATTGGGATAATGCTCTAGACTAGAGAATGGCGGTTTCTCATCTATTTTTATACATTGCAATCAAAGGAATGGATGTAGGTGGGTTGCATGAAATCCATTGGTGATAGATTAGAGAGGCCGGAGAAAGCGAAGTGGTGGTGAAGGGGAACCTCTGGGACTGGATAAAGAGTAAAGTGATAGACACATACTTCTCTTACTTAGGTGGGTACAGGATAGTTAACAGTCGACAATTAACATGATAATAATAACGAGAGAATTTGTGGTTTTCTCCCAGGTGCCATTTGTTGTGCCCTGAGGGATCCGGAAAAAGAGAAGTTACAAGCTACCCTGACATTTCAAGGATACGTTTTCATAGATGCAAAAAGACGGATAGGTTCAGTTAAGGTAAAGGTTGACCTTTGACAGGGAAGATACTGGCCTAGGAGGTGACTACCCACCATAACTGCTTTTAGTTAAAGTTTAATTTCAGACTATCCTTTGGGGTTACTTTAGGTCTTTGAGTTTGCAAGACTGCCATGTAGGCCTTCCCTGAACTTGTCAGGTTAGCATGTGGCCCTTTTTGTCCACAGAGTAAAACAGAGTAACATTTACTTTTTTCTAACATATGTTTTTATTGATTTTAAAGAGAGAGGGCGGGAAAGGAAGAAAGAGATAGAAACATTGACCAGCTGCCTCCTGCATGCTCCTTGCTGGGGATCAAGCCTGAAACCCGGGCATGTGGTGTTGTAATGTACCCCGCGAATCAGACAAGGACGCCTCAAGAAGTCGAATTAAGGAGTCACATTTATTGCAAATCAGGGACTACAAGGGGACATTTTGCTCTCCAAATCTCGCAGTGATAAGATGGCTGCAACACCAAATTTATATAGGCAAAAATCACAAAGGTATTGATTACATCTCAGGGTTTGGAATGAGGAACCTGGTTTGCAAAAAGCAGTTACAGAAGCAAAATTGAGCTGATTAGTTATCTACAAAGATTAATTATAGTTTTGGGTCTTTGGACCACTGAGTTGACAGAAACACATTATCTAGAGCCCTCAGGTCTTGGGACCACTGAGTCAACCGGAATGCATTATCTGTGGCCACTGAGGCAATTTAAGGTAATTGTGCTATCCCAGTTCCCAGGTACAGAAGAATGTGCTTCGATAACCAGTAAGATCACCATCAATGGGATATTCAAACCACCAACAACGGAGTATTCATCGATTGGGACAGCATACATAAGTTCAGAAAATCAAAGTAACTTTTCTATTGTTAAACAAAGCAGATAAGTACAGAAGCCAAACAGCAGGGTTAAAGTTAAACTACAGTTTCTACCTGAGATGATTGCTACCATACTTCAGTGGCCTGACCAGGAATGGAACCAGTGACCTCATGGGTCGAAGCTTAACCACTGAAACATTTAAATCTTTTACATTTGTGGGTACAGGATGGTTAAAAATTAACATTTACAGCACAAGGGGATGGTATTTGAGGAACAAGATAGCAATGAGGGATTCTATGGCCTAGTGCTCTGGTGCCAGTGGGTTGCACCCTGAGAGGTCCAGATAAAGGAGATTACTCTTACATTCCAAGTGTCTGTTATCTTCGATGCAAAAAGACAATAGACAGGCTCACTTCGGGTAAAGACTGACCTTTGTCAAGAATGCTACAGGCTAGGACGTGACTACCACCATGACTGGCTTTTAATTAGGGATGTTTATGTTCAGACCATCCTATGTGGTTACTTTTGGTCTCTGAGTTTGTAGGGCCTGCCATACAGGCCTCCTATAAGCTTGTCAGGTTTAGTATGTGTGTCCCTTTTTCCCCCCACAGTGTTTATATATATTGACTTCAGAAAGGAAGGGAGAGGGAGAGTTAGAAACATCAATGATGAGAATCATTGATCTGCTGCCTCCGGTACACCCCCTTATGGGGATTGAGCCTGAAACCCGGTAATGTGCCCTGACCGGGAATCGAACCTGTGACCCTTCAGTCCACAGGCCAACGATCTATCTATCTATGAAGCCAAACCAGCTAGGGCCAACAGGGTTTTCTTAAAAATTGATTTTGGAGAGAGAGAGAGGAAGGGAGAGGTAGAGATAGAAACATCAATGATGAGAGAGAATAATTGATGGGCTGCCTCCTGCACACCCCCTACTGGGGACTGAGCCCAGAATCCGGGCATGTACCCTGACTGGGAATTGAACCGGGGACCTTTTGGTTCATGGGTCGAGGCTCAACTACTGAGGCACACTGGCGGGGCCACAGGGGTTTTAAGTCTTAATTTCTGTCCATTTTTAGGTAGAGGGGTAAAACCTGAACAGTTGTTGGGAAACATTAGGTTTGCCCAAAAAGAAAAACAATTTCTTTCTTTGGGGGGCAAGGGCAGGGCTGAGCGCTGGCTGTGTTTAAGATCAGGGGTGTGGAAGGACCTAACTACCCTTACAGTTCGGGAAGAATTCACTGAGGAAGGAAACTGGATGAGCAGCTGCGTCAGCCTCTGGAGCCCGGGGGCGGGGCGGGCGGGGCGGGGCTCTAGGATCCGGAGCGAAGCCGGGACGCACGCCGCGCGGTCACGTGACTCCCTCGCGTCCCAACCACTCGGCGCATGCGCGGCGCGCTCTCTCCGGGGAAGGTGTTGTGGCGCTGGTGGCGGTGCAGCGGCGGCTGTGGGCCCGGAGACGTGGAAGTGCCATCGTCGCCCAGTCTGCGGCTCATGGCATTGAGTCGCCTCCACCGTCAGGTCAGCTGTGGTGGGCGCCTGGGAATTGGCGGAGGGGGCGGGAGGCTGGGCTGGCGGGGGCCTGCCTGCTTTCAGGCCGCGCCGGGCCGGGCCGGGCCTCCCTCCCGCCGTGTTGCGGCCTGGCCCGGCCTGGGAGCCCAGCTGTCCAGTCCTCTGGCCTCCCCACCTGTTGGGTGGAGCAGTGCGAGGTTTCTTTTCTTAGACTAAACGTTTCTCAGACGGGCCTGGAAATGTGGGCCTCCACGTGATTGAGGAAGCGATTTGGGGGTAAGCCCGGAGCCCTTGCTTTCCCAAGAGCTGGAAACCAGTGTGGCTGGGACGACTGGAACTGGAAGGGCTCCGTAGCAGACCCCAGAACATTGGGAAAATACAAATTCTGTTAATAAAGCTTAATTTAGGCGGCTTGTAGGACGCGTTCCGTATTCTGACGGCATAAGCTAAATTTTTGGGGCCCTGAGTCACAGCACCTCAAAATTAAGTGGAAGCTTTTGGCAGGATAGAATAGAAGCAGAAAAACTAGACGTTAAAGTTCTTTTCTAAAAAATATTTTTATTGATTTCAGAGAGGAAGGGAGAGGGAGAGATAGAAACATCAATGATGAGTGAGAATCATTGATCAGCTGCCTCTTGCACGCTCCCTACTGGGGATCGAGCCCCCAACCCGCGCATGTGTCCTTGACCAGAATCCAACCGGACCCTTCAGTCCCCAGGCCAGGCTCTATCCACCGAGCCGAACCGGCCAGGGCGACATTAGGATCTTTTGAAAAAATCTGTTTAAGAATGATGTCTTGCTTAACTTAAGTAGTGCTGCTTTTAACGTGTGATTGAGGATGATCATTTTATGTCATGAGATTGTTACTTTTTTAAAAAAATATATATTTTATTGATTTATTACAGAGAGGAAGGGAGAGAGATAGAGAGTTAGAAACATCGATGAGAGAGAAACATCGATCAGCTGCCTCCTGCACACCTCCCATTGAGGATGTGCCCGCAACCAAGGTACATGCCCTTGACCGGAATCGAGCCTGGGACCCTTGAGTCTGCAGGCCGACGCTCTATCCACTGAGCCAAACCGGTCAGGGCAGAGATTGTTACTTTTTAGTTTGATATTCACGGTACCTCCTCTTTGAGGACTTCAAGTTATTTGGCAACTGATCCAATCTGTTTAGGAATACTTTAAACTTTTCTACAAGGAAGGTTGAAACTTAAGGAAGCAAGCTTTATCATGGAATTATGAATATGGAGCTCACTTTGGGACTTGGGTGTTTTGGGCTCCATAGGAGCTTAAGTGGCTTGAAAAAAAAAGCAACTACTGTGGGGTATTCCCCCCCGCCCCCCGTATTTATAACTACACTCGGGTTGCAAAAGTTGGAACTTTCCACTCTACAGTCTTTGATGGGGAAAAGGTGAACAAAAGGAATTCTACTGAAGACTTGTTTCTTAGATTGCGAACTCTAAAATAGAGGTTGACCAAAGATGGCTAATTGAAAAGCAGAAATTTTTTAGTGTCACTGTGTGCTACTGTTTTTACTTATATTTGAATAAGAAAAAGAATTTTATAAATCAAATGATAAAACCTGTGTTTGTGTTTTTCAAGCAAAAGAACAGAACCTCCTGTGGTATGTTAACAATTCTGCATTAAACAGTATTTTTTTTTTTAAATAGCCAAAGGAGAAAGTGGTAGTTCTAGCCAAATGATGATTGTTTTCCCCTAAAAAACCTGAGTGATTGCCCTGGCTAGTGTGGCTCAGTTGGTTGGAGCATCATGGGTACACACGGAAAGGTCAAGGGTTCAATTCCCAGTTAGGGCACATACCTGGGTTTTGGATTTGATCCCTGGTCAGGGTGCATTAGGGAGATATCAATGTTTCTCTCTCCCTCTTCCTTCCTCTCTCTAAAATCAAAGAAAAAAACATATCCTCAGATGAGGATTAAAAAACAACACCTGAGTGATACAGATGTGTGTGTGTGTGTGTGTTTGTTCCAATTTCTGGAACTTAATCTGTGGAACATAATCTGTGACTAAGTAGTCTCTGAAAACAGTTGTTAAAAACCAGTTTGTATGATAGTATCTTTTCCTAACATCCTGAGCCTTAAAATTAGCTTATCTGCAGATGAAGCACAGAGTAACTTGTAGATTGCAAAGTTAGTTTATTTGTTTTGCTCAAACTTCTGACTTTCAGTCCTTAGTAACATCTTCAGATTTTTATGTGTTGCTCTGTTTATGAAAAGAATAATCACTTAACCTCTATAGGCATAAATATAGAGTTTAAAAAAAGGTGTTCGATCAAACTTACTGTATTTTTAAAATTAACAATTGCCTTTTTTTCCCTCACCTGAGGATACATCATTTATTGATTTTTTTTTTTTAAGGGAGAGAGAGAGAAGTAAAGAAACATCAGTCAGTTTCCTCTCATATGTGCCCCGACTGGGGATCGAACCTGCAACCTTTTTGGTGTATGTACTACACTCCAAGCCACCCAGTCAGGGCAAACTTCCCATCTTTAATTATGTGTGGATTATTTAAGTCATCCTCCAAATTTTACGTTGGTAGGTAGAATTGTTAGTCAAAAATATAATGTATAAAGTATAATGTTAGTCAAAAGTATATGTCATAACTAAATGAAAAGTTAAAGGTATAAACAAAACCAAGGTCTCTGTTCTCACGGAATTTAATATTCTAGTATTATTAATTTATCATAGTAATAGTGTAGCAATGTTTTTCAAATATTTTGACTGCAACCCATTATACAGGGTGGCCTTAACAATGAGATGACTTAATTTGAACAATTTTATATAATTACTATCCAGATGATAGAACTTGCACAAACATGTTTTTAATAACATTCACTTTAGAAGACACTCTTGTAATTAAAAAAAAAATATATATATATATATATATATATATATATATATATATATATATATAAAATTGATGGTTAGAGAGAGAAGAAGGAAGAGGTAGAGAGAAACATCTATTTGAGAGTGGAACATGAATCTGCTGCCTCATGCACACCCCCTACTGGGGATTGAGCCCATAACTTGGGCATATGCCCTGACCAGGAATCGAATCAGTAACCTTTTGGTGCACAAACGATGCCAAACCAACTTAGCTACTCTGGCCAGGGCTCTTATAATTTTTTAATACCTTCATTTATATTTTCTAAAATAAAATCAAACCTAGGTGCTAGGATTTAAATTTTATTGTAAATGTATTAATATATTTCAACAATGTAACCTTTTCTTTTCTAAAACTTTATCCTGAGCTAAGTGATGAATTTCCCTCTAAAACGTTTATATCCATGATCAGAATTTTTAAAAAAAATATATATTATTGATTTTTTACAGAGAGGAAGGGAGAGGGATAGAGAGTTAGGAATATAGATGAGAGAGAAGCATCGATCAGCTGCCTCCTGCACACCCCCTACTGGGGATGTGGCTGCAACCAAGGTAATGCCCTTGACCGGAATCGAACCCGGGACTCTTCAGTCCCCAGGCCGATGCTCTATCCAGTGAGCCAAACTGGCTAGGGCCATGATCAGAATTTTTGTTATTTTCCCTTTAGCCTTCAGAACAGATATTAAAGACATTGCTGTTTTCCAGGGTTAATAGCAAGATGGTATCCAGACATTGAATTTTATAATTTTAGCTAGCTAAGAAACATTGAATTCAGATATGATTGCTTCTTTAGGGAGCAGGCACAAACCTCACTTGCTTTATGGGTGAAGGAACTAAGTCCTTAGTTATTTAGTGTTTATTTAAACACCCAACAATAAAATAGATTTTTGGAAAATTTATGTTACAGAATTTCATTTATAATATAGAAACTAATAAACCTAATTAAGAGTTATAAGAGATATCAAGAATCAAATTATTATATTTCTTTAATTAATGAGAGCTTGTGTTTTATAAAAAGGTGGTTTTGCCCTTACTGGTGCTTCTCAGCTGGTTGGGTGTCATCCCATGCACTGAAAGGTTGCTGGTTCAATTCCTGGTCAGGGCAAATGCTCTGTTGCAGGTTTGATCCCCGGTAAGGGCGTGCAGGAGGCTGCTGATTGATGTTTTGCTCTCACATTGATGTTGCTCTCTCTTTCTTCCTCTCTAAAAATCATTTTTAAAAAAGGGTGGTTTTGATGATGCTAAATAAACATTTGGAAGATGTTTTTCTTTATTTTTGTTTCTACAGATCATTAACTGAAGACAAACAGCTATGCAAAATTCTCACATGGATGAGTACAGAAATTCTAGTAATGGCAGCACAGGCAACAGTTCTGAGGTAGTGGTAGAACAGTCTGCTGATTTCAGTACTGAAATTATGAATGTCACGGAAATGGAACAGTCACCTGATGGATCTCCTAATGTGAATGCAACTACAGATGAAAATGAAATAGCAAATGCTGTGGACCTTCCAGTGGCAGAAACAGAAGCAAATTTCCCTCCAGAATATGAAAAGTTTTGGAAAACTGTAGAAAATAATCCTCAGGATTTTACAGGCTGGGTATATTTGCTTCAGTATGTAGAACAGGAGGTTAGTAACTTTTAAATGGGACTAAAGGAACAGATTAATCAAGTCATTATTAGACTGGGCCTTATTGTTTTGTAATTAAAGTTGCTTTTTTATACTTTTCAGATTAAGTTGCATCACATTGGGTATTTACACTTTTTTAACTTCAAAAAATTGCATTGGTGTGTAGTGAAAAGTTAGTTTTAGTAGAGTCAAAGTATAATGTTTGTAGTAAGTGCTGTGCATGTGTGTATCTGTATAAAATCTGTGAATAAATGGTTACCTTGTAGTTTAACAGAATTAGTTTCTCTGTTTCAAAGGATAAGATTGCATTCATAGGGAAAAGGACTGCGGGGTGTGTGTGTGGTCTTTAAACCTGCCATTTCTTTTATTTGAGATAATACATTTGAAAGGAATAATAAATATTTTTGTGTCAGAAACTTCCAAGATATTTAAACACCTCATTTTATTTTCATCAGAATCACTTGATGGCTGCCAGGAAAGCATTTGACAAATTTTTCATACACTATCCGTATTGCTATGGTTACTGGAAAAAGTATGCAGACCTTGAAAAGCGGCATGACAACATTAAACAATCAGACGAGGTGCGTACATCACTGAATAAAATAATTTCCATTAGGTACTGTAAGCCAAATAACAAAGACTTTTTTTTTCTTTGGCTGGCAGTACCTACGATTTGTGGTCAAACAATTTTATAGGGTATTTTATTTGCATTTGTCACTCTTGTGGCATTTGTAGCTAATATTTTCTCTCTTTGTTGGCAGGTGCGTTAAACCTCTACAGTTTGTCAAGCTTTGCAGTGCAAGCCTCTGTATTACACTGCAGCTTAACAAGTAGGGCAGGGCTTTTCTCTCACTTACATTTATTTCTCATTTTCCAAACAATATAGTTGGTTTGCTAGTCACATTTGCTACGTCTTATTGCATTTTTGGTCAGACGCTGTCATTGGTGCTCTAATGGGTCTGTGCCCTATGGTCTGTAACCCAAAGCCTGCCCACACAACCCGGTCAGAATGCAGGGACTGCTGCGCTTTGAAGATCAAGACTCTGCACGTGGGGATCAGAACATTGCCATGTTCTATCCAACCTCCACCCAAATGGTAATGGTAGATTATTTAAACAAAATTCCAGTAATTAGTATTTCTAAGGTTCACCGGATAACACAGTGTTACCTCTCTGTTAAGAAATAATTAAATATTTGAAGTACAGTTTTGTTGTTTTTTTCTTAGGTGTATCGACGGGGGCTTCAGGCAATACCTCTTAGTGTTGACCTTTGGATACATTATATAAACTTCTTAAAAGAAACATTGGATCCTGGGGATTCTGAGACAAACAGTACAATAAGAGGGTATGTGAAACTCTGTTAATCACATGTGTTCAAAGATATAAGTTATAAATCAGTTATTCTTATATTGATAATGGAACTATTTGTGAATGCTAAACTGAAAGTTTAAATTCCATATAATTTCTCTACTTAAAAAGAATACATGTAATAAATGTATGCATGATTATATAAAAAAACATAATAAATTCCCCTTTCATTTACTTATTTATTTATAGTATATTTTTATTGATTTCAGAGAGGAAAGGAGAGGGAGGGAGAGAGAAACAGAAACATCAATGATGAGAGAGCACCACTGATCGGCTGCCTCCTGTATATCACCTACTGGGGATCGAGCTCACAGCCTGGAAATGTGTTCCTACTGGGAATTGAACTGTGACCTTCTGGTTCATAGATGCTCAACCATGGCCATGCCAGCTGGGCTCCCCCTCCGTTTTATACCTCCTTTTTCTTATGTTCCCAATTCCACTCCCCTTGTGGTTAATGGCTTGGTGTGTGTTCTTTCAGATACACACAGCTATACATGTTTGTTCATATTATCCTTTGATTTTTTTTTAACAGAATATTTTGGAATCTCTACCATACTTTTCTAACCACTGCAAAGTATTTTACAGTATCTAGGTGTTATATTTTATTTGACCAAATTCTTATGCATAGGAAATAACCAGTGCTTCAGTGAATGTCTCTACAAGTCAGTATTTATGTAGAGCATGCTGGAAATGGAATTCTGTCAAAGGGAACACACAGCTAAATTCTATCAAATGTTTCTTTAGAAGTGATATTTTAAACTCCCACAGTGTATGAGAGTAGTCATTTTCCCATAGCAGACCACATTTTTCTTTATCCTTAGGTGGTATCACATTATTTTAGTTTACATATCTCCAGAGTGTTTATCCTGGTTTGCCGTCTTTCATATCCTTATACTAGAGGCCTGGTGCACGAAATTTATGCGCTGTGTGTGTGTGTGTGTGTGTGTGTGTGTCCGTCCCCTCAGCCCAGCCTATGCCCTCTCATTCTGGAAGCCCTGCGATCAATCGCCCCAAAGAGGTAGGCCCCGCCCACCCAGTCTGCGCTCCTCGATGAATCATCCCAAAGAGGGAGGCCCGGCCCACCCGCCGCAGCACCACAGTGGGGTAGCCTGGACCTCCCTCTTGGGGCGATCTATCGCGCCCCACAGAGGGAGGCCCTGCCCACCAGGCCTCCAGTTGGTGGCCTGGGCCTCCCTCTTTGGGGTGATTGTGGAGTCCCCTGATTGATCGATCACCTTGCCAGCCCGGTGGCCTGGGCCTCCCTCTGCAGGGTGATCATGGGGCGATGGCCGGGCCCCCGACCAATCGCATCGCACCCACCTTGGCTGGCCTGGCGCCAGTGGGTGTCATAGCGTGGTCATCCGGAAGGTCGTCTGGACGGTCATTCTGCTGTTCGGTCGTTTGGTCGATTTTATTATTATAGATAAGCCATTTTCACATTGCCTCGTCATATCACTTACTCCTTTTACTTTTGGATTATGTTTTTCTTATTAATTATAGGAACTTATAAATGTTTAAAAAATCAGTATTAAACTGCTTGTAACAAAAAGCAGTCTTTCCACCCCTCTTCAGATATTTTAGCTGTTTCTTCTGGTATATATATGTTTTTAATATATTTTATTGATTTTTTTACAGAGAGGAAGGTAGAGGGATAGAGAGTTGGAAACATCAAATGAGAGAGAAACATCGATCAGCTGCCTCCTGCACATCCCCCACTGGGAATGTGCCCGCAACCAAGGTACATGCCCTTGACCGGAATCGAACCTGGGACCCTTTAGTCACCAGGCCGACGCTCTATCCACTGAGCCAAACCGGTTAGGGCGCTTCTGGTATTTTTTAACATGTGTGATATAGTAGTGTTTTCTTCATTTGCTGAGGACATAATTTTGTAATGGTAACTAAAAATTTTAGTTCACTTCTATATTATTTTTTCATTCTTCATCTTTCCAAATGGATAGATTTCATAGCCTTTTGTTTTTCCTGGATTTAATTATTGCTTCCTCCCCATTATTCAACTTTCCTGGTTTTCTTTGCACATTTAAAAACTTTCACCACTTCAAACAGCTACTTTCAGTAGTACTAAATACTACTTTACATAATATACAAATGCTTTGTAAGTTATTTTTGGGAGTTAAAAATATTCTACTTAGTATAAAAATTGTAAAAGAGAATTACACTCTGAAGTCTGTAAATTCCATTTTTTCCCCTTCCCTCTTGGAGCTATCCCTCCTGGGACCTTCTCTTCTGTAATCTGGACTGCTTGTTCTATTCTGTTTCTGTTATACAGATATTATTTTGGGATTTCTTTATCATCCTGATTCTAGAATATGTCTTTACCTCATTCCTGGGTTTCTGGCTCTATTAAGAGTTTATTAGAGCCTTAACTGGTTTTGCTTAGTGGATAGAGTGTAAGCCTGGGGACTGAAGGGTTCTGGGTTAGATTCTGGTCAAGGGCACATGCCTGGGTTGTGGGCTCAATCCCCAGTGGGGGGCATGCAGGAGGCAGCCGATCACTGATTCTCTCTCATCATTGATGTTTCTATCTCTCTCCCCCTCTCCCTTGCTCTCTGAAATCAATCTCTCTCTCTCTATATATATAAGCCTAAGCAACTGAATGATCGGTCGCTATGACACGCACTGACCACCAGGGGACAGACAATGTACAGGATCAGGCTCCCTCCTGTCTGGATTGGGCCTGCGGGCATCGGGCTCCCTCCTATCTGGCTATCCGACATTCTCCAAGGGGTTTTAGATTGCGAGAGGGGACAGACCAGGCTGAGGGACCCCACTGGTGCACAAATCTGTGCACTGGGCCTCTAGTAAAAATATATTTAAAAAAAAGTTTATTAGATCCTATTCTTTCTTGGTTTATGTGCCCACGTTTTATAGAAAAGCATCCTATTACTTGATGAAGGATGCTTGGGATTTAAAAAAAAGAAATTAAGACTTTTATGTCTGAAACACCCAAATTAATGTTCCAGTCGGGTATAGAGTTGAAAGTAATTTTTCCTTAGGGCTTTGAAGGCATCTCTTGAATCATTTATAGCTTCTGATGTTGGTATTGATAAGTATGATACCATTCTTCTGATATTTATATGACATGTTTTTCCTCAAAGAAGCTTTTTTTTTAAAAAAATATGTTTTTGTTGACTTTTTATAGAGACGGGGAGAGGGATAGAGATAGAAACACCAGTAAGAGAACATTGATTAACTGCCTCCTGCACGCCCCCTACTGGGGATTGAGCCCACAAACCGGGCATATACCCTGACAGTGAATCAAACTGTGACCTCCTGGTTCATGGGTCAATGCTCCACCACTGAGCGATACCGGCTGGACCTCATGGAAGCTTTTATTTATTTGAAAAATATGTGGGTTTTTTTTTTATTTGAGAGAGAGAAGGGAGAGGGATAGAGAGATGGAAACATCCATGAGAAAGAAACATCGATCAGCCACTTCAACACCCTCTTTGTTCCTTTTCTCATATCTTCCTATTGTTATATTTCTGCATATTTTTTTATCATTTATTTGAGGGTATTAAGGATAGTTGGAGTCTGTTCCTAGCACTGTTTCCTCTGAAGTTTTTTTTTTAATCTCTGTCATGTCTGATTTCTGGATTTCTGCTTATGTTAAAGATTAGATTTTAATAAATTGAATAGAAGCTCTGTGTATTTTGTATTGGGGATCCAATTTTAGCTGGCCTGGAGGGCTTCACAGTAAAATGATCAAGTGGCCACCCAGTTTTTGTTGGACTCCTAGTGTTAGTATCTTTATATCTTCTTGTGGTTAATCTTCACTTGAGCATATTTTTTCCATTGACTTTTACAGAGTGGGAGGAATGGAGGGAGGGGGAGAGAGAGAAGAAGAAAAGAAAAAAACACATCAGTGTGAGAGACACATCAATTGGTTGCTTCCCGCACCTGACCTGACCTGGGTTGGGGATTGAACCTTCAACCCAGGTATGTGCCCTTGATGGGAATCAAACCCGTGACCCTTTGGTGCAGGCAGAGCTAATGCTCTAACCACTGAACCCACTGGCCAGGGCGGTATCTTTATATTGTTCCTATGTCAAGCAGTTTTTTTCATTAAAGGATAACCTGAACTTCCAGGGAAAATATACCTAGTTTCTGAATTCTCATAGCTGGGCAGGAAACGAGATTTAAGGTCTCTTACCATTTATTAATCAGACCTAAACATTCTGTCTTTATTTTGTTACCTTTTTATCATTTTCCTCTCCCAACTCCCTCCACTTTCTTAGTGTCTGATGCATTGATTTACTGCAGTGGTTCTCAACCTTCCTAATGCCGCCGCCCTTTAATACAGTTCCTCATGTTGTGGTGACCCCCAATTTCATTGTTATAAATTGAACATAATTAAAGCATAGTGATTAATCACAAAAACAGTATGTAATTATATATGTGTTTTCCGATGGTCTTATGCGACCTCTGTGAAAGGGTCGTTCGACCCCCAAAGGGGTAACGACCCACAGGTTGAGAACCGCTGATTTACTGGATCATTTTGGGTTTCTGCAGGAGCAATAACATGTATTTCACTGTCTCAGAAACTTCATACACAAATATATATATACATGTATGCATGTACCCATACACACACACTTTTAATCCTTTATCTGTATATATATTAAACATATTTCCTGCAGTTTTGGTACAGCTTTTAATTTGTTTAGGGTATCTTTATCATATAGAGGCTTTTTTTTCTTAATGTTCAGTATTCAATCTTTTATTAGTTTCTTTTGTGCCTATCTTGCCAAGAATATATAAATTTGTATTTTCTTCTAATTTTTAAAATAGTTTTTTAAAAATCATTCATCTGGGATTTAGTTTGTGTCCTTTGTGAAGTAGAGATTAACCCTTTATTTTTTTCAATTATTGAATAGTCCAACTTTTCTGCATTAATTCTAAAAATACTCCTTTATCATAGACTACATTCTCAAATATACTTTGATATGTTCTGTTGATCCATTTTTCTGTTCCCAGCTAGTACCATACTTTTAATTACTATAGCTTCCTAGTTTCTTTTTTTTTTTTTTTAATATATTTTATTGATTTTTTTACAGAGAGGAAGGGAGAGGAATAGAGAGTTAGAAACATCATGAGAGAGAAACATCAATCAGCTGCCTTCTGCACAACCCCCACCGGGGATGTGCCTGCAACCAAGGCACATGCCCCCGACTGGAATCGAACCCGGGACCCTTCAGTCCGCAGGCTGACACTCTATCCACTGAGCCAAACCAGTTAGGCTTCCTAGTTTCTTTTGGTATCTTTCAGGAAAACTGCTGCATTGTCCTTACACAAAATATTTTACATTTTTGTATTCCAGATGAATGCTAGAATTTGTTTTTCCTTTTCACCCAAAATTTGTTAGAGCTTTGATTGGGATTCTGTTAAAGTTATAGATTAATTTAGGTAGTATAGTTTTATACTGTTAAAAATCCCTCTTGATTCTAAAATATTTACATTGAAAATATGTATCTAATGGTTTTATCTCATTTGAATTTCAAATCTAATGATTTAACATTGCTTGCAGAAATCTTTTGACATGAATTAGGTACTTAAAATATATGTTTTTGTAATAAACTATAATTGTGGGATTTTAGAATCAGGAGAGATTTTTGAGAGTTTTAAAATATATGTTTACTTCTCATTACCTTATAAGGCAGCTGGATCCCTTGTTGGAGTTATTTTCCCAGAAAATTATTATTTAAATTAATAATAATAATTGTGTCTATCTTCTCCCCTAAATGAATCCATTCAACAAGCATTTCAAGTTTAACAAATAAATATATGTTTGCAGTGTGTATGTTTTGCATTGTAATTTTACGTAAGGTAAAATTACATAACAGTACATTTATCTATTTCCTTTATGTTTCTCACTTTGTTTTCTTTTATTTTTTTTATTTCAGAGAGGAAGGGAGAGGGAGAAAGAGATAGGAACATCAATGATGAGAAAGAATCATCAATTGGCTGCCTCCTTCCTACATGCCCCTCACTGGGGATCAAGCCTGTAACCCGGGCACGTGCCTGACTGGGAATCAAACAGTGACCTCCTAGGTCAGTGCTGAACCACTGAACCACACTGGCTGGGCTTTTCTCACTTTTTTAAAACTGCTATCATACACTTCTTTATTATTACTTTTATCTTTTTTTTTCTTTTTAAATAAGTTTTTATTGATTTCAGAGGAAGGGAAAGAGTGATAGAAACATCAATGATGAGAATCATCTATTGGCTGCCTCCTGCATGCCCCCTACTGAGGATGAGCCTGCAACCTTGGCTTGTGCTCTGACTGGGAATCAAAGCCTGACTTCCTGGTTCATAGATTGACGCTCAACCACTGAACTCCACACCGGCTGGGCAATTCCTTCTATCTTTTAATCTCTATTTGTATGGGAAGCAATGGAATATTATTTTGAATTTACGATTATCTATTTGATTTTTAAATTTTTTTAAAATGGAAGTTTTATTGACATATGTTGTAGTAGTAGCCCTTTTATTCATGATTTCAACTATCACAGTTTCCTGCAGTCAACTACAGTCTGAATATATTAATTGGAAATTTCCAGAAGTAAACAATTAATAAGTTTTAAATGGTGCGCCGTTCTGAGTAGTGTGATGAAATCTTGTGTCTTCCTGTCTTGTGTGCCCAGGATGGGAATCATTCCTTTGTCCATCGTATCCACACTGTGTACTTTAGTAGCTGTCTAGGTTATCAGATTGCTGTCACAGTATCCAGTGCTTGTGTTCAAGTAACCCTTATTTTACCAAATATTGGCCCCAAAGCACAAGAGTAGTGATTCTGGTGATTCAGGTATGCCAAGGAAAAGCTGTAAAGTGCTTCCTTTAAGTGAAAAGGTGAAAGTTGTCGACTTAATAAGGAAAGAAAATGTCGTATGCTGAGGTCACTAAAATCTACGGTAAGAGCAAATTTTCTATCCATGAAATTATGAAAAAGGAAAAAGAAATGTGTGCTAATTTGCTGAGAGACCACATTTACATAACTTTATTACAATATATTATAATTGTTCTATTTTTTATTAGTTAATTTTTGTGCCTAATGTATAAATTAAACTTTTATCAGAGGTATGTATGTGTAGAAAAAAAAACACTGTAGTTAGGGATTGGTACTTTGTGGTTTTAATGGGGGTCTTTGATCTAATTCCCTGTGGATAAGGGGAAACTACTGTATATCAGTTTGAGGTGTACAACATAATGATTTGATATTTGTATATATTGCAGAGTTGCAAAGTATAGACATAATATTTTGAAAGTGCATTTATCTTAGAAAGATAATTTAAAGGTAATTTAATTTTTCAGAACTTTTGAACACGCTGTTCTAGCTGCAGGAACAGATTTCCGATCTGACAGACTATGGGAAATGTATATAAACTGGGAGAATGAACAGGGAAACCTGAGAGAAGTTACAGCTATATATGATCGTATTCTTGGTATTCCAACACAGCTGTATAGTCATCATTTTCAGAGGTAGGTGGAAAAATCGTTAAAATATCTTTGATTACTCAGGTAATTAATTCCTAATATTTAGGAATATATTTTCTTTCACAATAATCACATTTTATACACTTTTAAATGTAGATATTTTCCCATATATCTTATGAAATGTTTAGGAATGTTACTGTTTTTAGACTTTAGGTCCTCCTTATCCATTTTATAGATGAGGAAACAAGAGGATTCCTATCTTTTGTCTGAGGTATTTCAGATTAATGAAAGAATGAGAAAATAGAATCTCAGTGTAATTATTCACTGCTGTACTAAACTAGCACTGTACATGGCACATAATAGATGCTTATTTAAAACTTAATGACTTACTAAAAGTATATCCTTGTGATTCGTGTAAAAACTTAGACCCAAAATAGCAATGTATGTATTTTATGTAGTAAGCCCTGCATATATTCAAAAAACAAAATGATTTCATTTCAGTTTTCTACTGTGATTTTCCATTATGATAACATTTCATTTTAATTAGAGCTGTTAAAACCACTAATTCCATGTTCCTGTGTACTCAGAATATCCCACTGACATGGACTCAGAAAGTCTTTCTGGACAAGAAAGTATGATGACTATGTTGCTTTTTTATTTTCTCGCATCTCATTGAGCATTTTCAGAACTGCAATCTTGAAATCTCTGTCATTTAACTCGCATAATTCCATGTGTTCTAGCCTGTTTTCTGGGGATTTTTCATTTTCTTTCTGGTCATCGTTGTTGTTGTTGTTGTGCATAGCGTTCGTTGTTCTCCTTTGTTTTCCCATTTATCTCTGAGGAGGTCTTTCTACTCTGCTCCAGTAGATGGCGCTGAATTGCAAGATTTCTTTTTTTTCCTCTGTGGCCTCACAGTTTCCTCTGTGGCCTCACAGTTTTGAGCCTCTTCGGCTTCAGTAGGGCTGTACTGCCTCTGCTGCTTGGGGGTGAGATCTGTTTTTCCCTCACAGTAATGGCAGTCCCTGACCTCCAAGGGTCTAGCACAAGCACCCCTCCCGAGGATCAGGCCTAAACCGGCAGTCAGACATCCTCACAATCCCGGACCGCTGGCTCCTAACTGCTCACCTGCCTGCTTGCCTGATCGCCCTTACCTGCCCCCCCCACCCCCCCACCAGCCTGATCACCCCTAACCACCTCTGCCTGCTGACCTGATCGCCCCTAACTGCCCCCCCTCCCCGCGGCCTGGTCGCTCCTTACTGACCCCCCCCCCCCCCCCGCCCAGCCACACACACCCGCTGACCTGGTCGCCCCATGCAGCCTGCTGGTTGGTACTGTTACTGTGATGGCATCCCCGGACAACTTGCATACTCCTCTATTATTAGTATAGATTGTTAATCCTCACCCGAGGATATTTTTTCCTAATGATTTTTAAAAAATAATATTTTTATTTATTTCAGAGAGGAAGGGAGAGGGAGAGATAGGTAGAAACATCAATGATGAGAGAGAATTAACGATCAGCTGCCTCCTGTACACCCCCTACCTGTACACCCGCTACTGAGGATTGAGCCAGCAACCCAGGCATAGGGCTCACTGTATATTAAACACTCAGCCATTCTTCTCTTTTTCTTTAATCCTGACCTGAGGATATGTTTTTATTGAGTTTAGAGGGAGAGGAGTGAGAAAGAGAAACATTGATGTGAGGAGGTCAGGGCAAATTCCCTGGTTGCAGGTTTGATGGGGTTCGTACAGGAGGCAGCCAGCTGGTCAATGTTTCTCACATCGATGTCTCTCTCTCTTTCTCTCTCCCTTTCTCTAAAATCAATTAAAAGGTAAATATATAATAAAAATAAGACACTCTACATTTTTTCCTTCCATTGTTGAACGGGGTCAAATTGAGCTTTGTATCTATTGACTTTGCATAATGTAAATTAGTTTCAGTGTCATTTACATACATTTGTGAAAGTTTAAAAATCCAGGTGCCAATAGCCTAAATCAATTTTTAGAAACTTGGGGAATAATGTTGGAATATGTGATACATGATGTACAACCACATGGAAAACCATGTTTAATAATAACATTGAAGAGGTAGGCTTGGGTCAAAGGCTAGATAAGAATCTGAAAGACTTTATCTAAGGGGTTAGATTTTTAGCTTGACAACAGGATAAACCTACTGAAATGATTTTGGCAGGAGGGGCTTACGATCATGTTTACTGTTTTGTTTGAGAGAAAGAGAAGGGAGAGAGAAATATCAATTTGCTGTTGCACTTACTTATACATTCATTGGTTGTTGTTTTTATGTGACTTGACTGGGAATCGAACCCGAAACTTGGCATATGGGGACAGTGCTCTAACCAACTGAGCTATCTAGCCAGAATTCATTTTTACTTTTTGATAACGATTTTGATAGTAGTATTGGTTTGGGTATGAGAATTGTGAGACTAGGGCTAGAAGACCAGTTTATGTTTATCTAGATCAGTGGTTCTCAACCTTCCTAATGCCACCACCCTTTACTACAGTTCCTCATGTTGTGGTGACCCCCAATTTCATTGTTACAAATTGAACATAATTAAAGCATAGTGATTAATCACAAAAACAATATATAATTATATATGTGTTTTCCGATGGTCTTATGCGACCTCTGTGAAAGGGTCGTTCCACCCCCAAAGGAGTCTCGACCAACAGGTTGAGAACCGCTGATCTAGATGAAAAGTGAGCAAGGTATGAAGATATATTTAGAAGGTAGAATCATTAAGACCTGATATTCAGTGGAATCTAATTATTAAGTTAGGTGGGAAATTCCGAATGGGGAACTGATTTGTTGGCATTACCTTTAATCAAGATTAGAAATCCCAAGCATGTTGATTTTTGGATGAAGATGACACACTTAGTTTAAGACATTTTTTGTATATAAGTTTCCAAAATGAGATAGTGTAGATATTTAGCTCCTCAAATGGATGTTTTTTATTAAAATTTGTATGTGTGTAAGGGAATAAAATGAAATAAAGCTTTTTTCAAAACACTCTTTGCTTATAATTAATCTATATTTCTATGTGTAGAGTGTTGGCAATTGGATATAGTAATGTGGAATTTAGAAGAAAGGTTTGGGCTTGAGTTACAGTTTTGAGTCATAGTATGCTTATCATTTCAAACAATATTGGCCAGAGAAATATATTTAAAATATTCCTAAGATCAGCCAGAGAAATATATAAAAATAGAAGAAAATGCAGAGTGGAATCCTTGGGAATATGTAGTACTTAGGGGCAGATAGTAAGGGGGAACCCTCAAAGGGCAGTCAGAGACTTGGAGGAAAGCCAAAGAGTCAAGGTGAAGAAGGTTCTAAAAGGAAGGTGTGGTTATCAACCTTAAGTAATGAAGACATCATTAGGTTCAAGGTATGAAACGTATCCATTTAATTTTGCATGTAAGAAATTCTTCATGACTTTAGAGCAGTTTTATTGGAGTGTTTGATACAAACATCTGGATTCAGGAATAATTGGCAGGTGGGAAAGGAAAGACAAACATTTGTTGGTCATTTATTAATGGTCATTTATAATTTATGCATAACTATATTTAATTTTACAGTAACTTTGCAAGATAGGTATTGTGCCATTTTACAAATGAGAAAACCAAGATTTAGAGACGGGAAAAACTTTCCTTAAGTCAAGCAAATGACAATGGACAGAACCAGGATTTGAATTTATGCCTGTCCTTGCCTTCTCTGTTCCATTGCAAAGGCAGGGAGAAAATGAAGATGTTTATAGACTGTTTTATCAAATAGTAGGTTTTTACTATAGGAAGAAGAAAGGGTTTTGTGTTTTGGTTTCTTTAAGTCAGAGGTCCTTTGAAAGAGTAATGTGTGATAGGAATTAACAGCATATATTTTTGTTGTCTGTCTTTAGATTTAAAGAGCATGTACAGAATAACTTGCCTAGAGATCTTCTAACTGGTGAACAGTTTATTCAGCTGCGAAGGGAATTAGCTTCTGTAAATGGACACAGTGGTGATGATGGTCCTCCTGGTGATGATCTGCCATCAGGAATTGAAGACATAACTGATCCAGCAAAGGTAATTAGACTTAAAAACCCTTCAAGCATGAGAAAGTAAACTTTAATATCCCTTAACTGTGTGTGTTGTATGACTTGTAGCTCATATGAAGTTAATTTCTGATTAAGACAACTGGAATTCTTTAGCTGGTATGGTTTACTATGAGACATCTGGAAATAGCTTAGAAGGAATATCTTGCTTACATTGTGATGTACTAGCCATCTATACTAATAAAAGGGTAATATGCTAATTAGACTGGGTCGACTGGACATCTTCCGGACATCCGACTTTCTTCTGGACAGTTAGGGGGCGACCAGGCCGGCAGGGGGGCAGTTAGGGGGCGACCAGACTGGCAAGCAGAGGCAGTTAGGGGTGATCAGGCAGGCAGGTAGAGTGGTTAGGAGCCAATGGTCTTGGATTGAGAGAGGGATGTCCAACTGCCGGTTTAGGCCCCATCCCACAGGCTGCAGGCCGGGCTGAGTGACCCCCCTTTCGTGCACTGGGCCTCTAGTCTATTTAAAAAACATAATAGGAAGGTGGTTTGTTAGGAAATTCTGTTACAAATTTTAGTAGTGTTCATTGTACTTGCACAAAATGGAGTAACAGTTTAAAACCCAACAGTATTCTAAGACTAAAGTATGTGTGGATAATACTAAATGTAAGTAGTGATATTTTAAAATTTCATTATGTAACTTGTGTAATTTTAAATTTTTTTCTTTTTCTTCCCAAGCTAATTACTGAAATAGAAAACATGAGGCACAGAATCATTGAAATTCATCAAGAAATGTTTAATTATAATGAGCATGAAGTTAGTAAAAGGTGGACATTTGAAGAAGGTGTAAGTGTTTTTGTTTTGTAATTGTCTTGAAAATATAGCAATAGGAATAATGTATTTTTCAGTTTCAAATAATGTCTATACTGCTACTTTTTCTTTATATTTGCTTAATAACAAGGCGTTCTTCCCATTTGTTGCTATCATCAATTTTATCATTTTCCATTATCAATTTTAGAAACTTATTAAATTCAGACTTACATTTCTTTAATCTGAATCATACTTTTGAGAATTGTTCAATTTTTTTTCAATCCTCACCCGAGGATGTTTTTATTGATTTTCTATGGAGAGGAAGAGAGAGACAAAGAGAAAAGAGAGAGAAACATGAATCAGTTTCCTCCCATATGAACCCCAACCAGGGATTGAACCTGCAACCTGGGTATGTTCCCTGACGGGGAATCAAATCTGTGACCTTTCAGTGTACAGGACAACACTCTGAGTTATATTTCACATGTAACAGAATACACCCATTTTAGGTGTAAAATGAAATGAGGTTTTTTTTCACAATCTAATTTTTTATTTCTGTTTTTTAACAGCTTTATTAATAATTCCCATATTATATAGTTCATCCATTTAAAGTATATACTGTAATAGTTCATAATATATTCAAAGAAAACTATAACTCACTACAGTCAGTTTTTAAAATTTTTGAAAATTCATTTGAGAGACAGACAGACATCAATGTGAGAGAGAAATATCGATTGGTTGCCTCCCGAACATGACCCTTTCTGTGTATGGGATGATGCTCCAACCAACTGAGCCACACGAACCAAGGCACTACAGTTAATTTTAGAACATTTTCTTCACCTCAAAAAGAAACCCTTTTTACCCTTAGCTCTCACCCCTCTATTCATTTGCTCACTTGACACCTCCCAACCTCAGCCCCAGCCCTAAAGTACTACTAATCTACTTTCTGTTCTTATAGATTTTCCTGTTCTGGCTTTTTGTATGAATGAAATCATATAGTACAGTATCCATATCCTCAGAGGATTGGTTCCAGGACCCCTGTGGGTATCCAAATCCTTGGATGCTTAAGTTTCTTATATAAAGTGGCGCAGTGTTTGCATATAGGATACAGCAGGGTATGCCTACACATCACTTTATTCACGTGGATTCGGCATAGTGCTTGGAGTATGGCAAATTCAAGTTTTCCTTTTTGGAACTTTCTAGGATTTTTTTTTTTTTTAAATAATACTTTCGATCCGTGGTTGGTTAAATCCTTGGATGTGGAGGGCCAACTGTATGTTTTTTTGTGACTGGCTAGTAAAATGATTTTTGTTGAATGTCTGTGCATTACAGTCACCACAAAATCAGGATATAGAACTCTTCTGTCATCCCAAAGATCCCCTTGGCCGCTTTCCAGGCAGTAGTAACCCCCATCCCACTCCTAGGCCAGGCAACCACTGATTTTCTTTCTGTTCCGAAGGAGTAATTGTTAAATTTAAAAGTAATCAAAGAATAAGATTTCCTAAATATAAAAAAATTGTGTAGTTCTGTTAAAATAACTAAAAAAATGGAAAATACAGTCTGTTTCTTCTGTTTGTAAAGCCTAAGGAATTTAAGGACTTTTAATTTAAAAAAATTAATTTAAAAACATGAGTAAAATGTTTTTGTATTTTTTTAAAATCATGAAATATTAAAATTTTTGGTATATTTGCAATTATATTTATAATTTAAATAACATTGTTACTGTAGTCATACATATTTTGGTGTTGGTTTACTTTAATTGCCATGTCACTTTATTGCAGATTAAAAGACCTTATTTTCATGTGAAACCATTGGAAAAGGCACAATTAAAAAACTGGAAAGAATACTTAGAATTTGAAATTGAAAATGGGACTCATGAACGAGTTGTGGTTCTCTTTGAAAGATGTGTCATATCATGTGCCCTCTATGAGGAGTTTTGGATTAAGGTAAGAAAATTACATGCTCTGAAACTTGAATATATTATAAACATTGACTAGTGACTAACCTTTTTTGTACTTCTGTTGAATGTTGTTCATATAACTATATCTGTTGCATTAGGAGATGGTCTGCTTGCAACCAGATTTGACTGCTGCATATGCCAACCTCGTTGCCTCTCTTCGTCCTTCCTTACAGAAACTAGTCTAGTGGTTCAATAAAGGTGCTGAATGGGTTTAAAAATAGAATTTTATCGTTCTGTCACATATTTAATGGCTGGTTCAACTGTAAATTATTCAGTATTTCCTCTGTTCTATATGTAGTATGCCAAGTACATGGAAAACCATAGCATTGAAGGAGTGAGGCATGTCTTCAGCAGAGCTTGCACTATTCATCTCCCAAAGAAACCTGTGGTGCATATGCTTTGGGCAGCTTTTGAGGAACAGCAGGGTAAGAATGAGGAAACAGTTGATATTTTGGGGGATTTTACTTCTGGATGAAGATACAGGAATTGAACGTTAAGGGATAGTGTAGTGTAAAGTAAATGTCAGTAAAATTTTTCTCTAAAGGGCCAGATACTAAATACTTTAGGCTTTGTAGGCTGTATAGCTTTTTTCCTCAGAACTCTGCCATTGTAGCCCAGAAGCAGCCATAGATAATACATAAATAAAAGAGTTTGTTCCAGTTTTTAAAAATTAAAAACAGGCAGCCCGGCCGGTGTGGTTCAGTGATTGAGCATCAACCTGTGAATCAGGAGGTCACAGTTCAATTCCCGGTCAGGGCACATGCCCCGGTTTCAGGCTCCATTCCCAGTAGGTGGTGTGCAGGAGGCAGCCAACAATGATTCTGTCATCATTGATGTTTCTATCTCTCCCTTTCTCTCTCTCAAAAGAAAAAAAACAAAACTTTTTTCAATTAAAAAAAGAAACATTAAGAAAACAGGCAGAAGGCTGGATTTAGCCTATGGGCTGTTACTTGGCAATACCTGGCTTAAAGGATATTTCAAAAGTTTAAACAAAAGCATAAACATTTAATTACTATTTCTAGGTAATATTAATGAAGCCAGGAATATCTTGAGAACATTTGAAGAATGTGTTCTAGGATTGGCAATGGTTCGTTTGAGAAGAGTAAGTTTAGAACGACGACATGGAAATATGGAAGAAGCTGAACATTTGCTTCAAGATGCTATTAAGAATGCCAAATCGAATAGTGAATCATCGTTTTATGCTATTAAACTAGCCCGGCATCTTTTCAAAATACAAAAAAACTTTGCAAAATCAAAAAAGGTGCTTTTGGAAGCAATTGAAAGAGACAAAGTAGGTATTTGTGTTTTTGGAATATCTTCCATGAAAAACCAGTGGTCATTTTTTCTGTTTCTTAATTTTCATTTTGGCAACTATGATGAAAGATTTGGTCTGTATGTAATATATTTAATTACTGAATGAAGACAACAGTCCCTCTAAACTGATGTTGCCATTCTTTAAAAAAAATATTTAAATTATCAATTAAAAGGTTGCAGACATTGTTACATTCTATTTTCTCCACATTTAGAAATTGTATAGCAGATTTACTGATTATTAAGTAGAGTAGAGGATCTTGGGAGAACAAAAGCATGGCAGTTAGCTACCCTACAGGAATTGTAGCAGTGAGATTATTCTCCTTTTCCAAAGGATTCTTCTCCTTTTTATGTATCAGTTGATAGGCAGTGTATGGGAAATAGCTCACTTTTTACATTTTTAGCTGATCCCAGGTCTGTGTAAGACAGGTTTATAACTGTTTGTTTCCAGCTGTTTAAGATAATTATCTACAGTTGTAAAGATTTAATTTATTGAGAAGTACAGAGATCATTTTTTTCATGTTTTAGTTTATATTTGTTATGGGAAGTCAAGCCACATTAAACTCAAGATAGAATATAGGGCTTTAAATTATTGGCATTGAACAATTTACATATTGTTTGGGAAATAACTAGGATGATGTGCTATCAATGTGCTAATTGGTTTTTTCTTATTCAGTGAATGCTGAAAACATTTAACACAAGTTACATTTTAATACACAATTTTCAATATTGAATTTTTTAAATTGAGACATCAAAATTAGGGCATTTTAAATATCTGTGGTCTAATAAAAATATCTTAGAAATATTATTAACGATACTACTTTTTACACAGGAGAACACAAAGTTATACCTCAATTTACTTGAAATGGAATATAGTGGTGACCTCAAACAAAATGAAGAAAATATCCTAAATTGTTTTGACAAAGCTATACATGGTTCATTACCTGTTAAAATGAGAATTACATTTTCTCAGAGAAAAGTGGAATTTCTTGAAGATTTTGGTTCAGATGTTAATAAGTAAGATCTTAATTATATATTATCTGTTTGAATAGTAAATGAGCATTGATAGTTTTGGTTGGGAATTTGATGATTAGTACAAATTAATATATTGTTAAATTTAAAATGTTCGCCTAGGTTACTTTTTCATCAGGTATATCTGAGGTAATTCAGTTTTGCAAATGTATGTATGTGCTTAATAGTAGGACATACGGTTTCTATTTCCTTCCAAACTATTCTTAAAATTTTAGCATGGTAATTTTAAACAATGAGTGGATGAGGGAAGGCAGGAAGCAGCAATCCCATGAAAAAGGAAATGGATTAAGGATTGAACCTTGAAACCCAGAAACATTTGGTATATAGACCACTAAAGGTGGATGGATTAATCTGGAAGAATGCCATTGTATTTCAGATTGGAAAAGAGGATGGACATGGTTCTGCAGATGATACCTAATGGCCTCATCTTTGTGCATTGTAAAAGGCTGAAAGTTGAGGATGGTACAAGGATTCACTCTAGGGGATTTGGGAAAAGGACAAGTTTAAGATTTAAACTTGCAAAATAGAAGAGTAGAAATTTATTAGAGAAATTTATTTGCTGTGATTCCATTCTTACATGATTCTAGTAAGGAAATATCCCAGTTCCTGTTAGACATGTGCCTTCTCTAATTATTCTAATTTAGAGTTATTTCCATTGAAACAGCTGTTGATAAAATAAGACTTAGTTTTGTGTCTGTGGACTTACATGTGTGTGTATACATTCTTGATGGCTTAGTAAAATTTTAAACTAAAAATCATTTAACGTGAGTTACATTTTAACACAATGGTATATATGTGCTTGGCTTCAATTAACTGTTTTATAAGAATTATCTAATGTAAAATACATAGCAGTCTGATGAGGGGTATCGGTACTGTTACTCTTTCAATGGGTGAAAAGGGGTTTAAAGAAAGATTAGGGATTTTTTCCAAGGTCACTTAGCTATTACATTGTGCATCTGGGATTAGTTATTAATATTGTGCCAGCTGGATTTAGAACCTACTTCACAGTCTGCTCTTAAGCACCTCATGTCCTGTATATTTAATGTCTTCTGTTTGTTTTGCACTGAAGAAATTAAGAGAAATGGAATATGTAATTCTAGCTTTTAGTCTAGTTGGATGGGATGGTGATCAGAGGATATACATGTGTATGAGGTGACATACAAGTTTTAAGGCTCCGGATCAGAATGGATTTATCATCCTTCATAGGGGAGGTAGGGCTTCATTTAATTAACTACTGGATACTGATAAACTAAGAAGAGGATAAAATGTAAAAGCAAGTTAAAATTCATCTACAAATAACATCTGCTGAAGTAGAAGTGATGTTTGTTCATTCTGTGCTTTGAAAGCTAGTTTGAGTTCAGAGAACATGGAGTACACAATTGACAGTAGGAAACTATTAGTGGTTTTGAGATTAAATGACATGTTAATTTGGTAATAATATGCAGACAAATCGGAAGCTCAATACAAAGATGCCAATTAGGTCCTTACAAATACAGTTGAGGACCTTTAGTATTGGGTAGTGTGTTGTTGAAATTTTTAGAAAGTTATGTGAAAAGTAAATGAGGCACTTAAAAATTTAGGTAGCAGTATAATGAATTGGTAAGAATTAATGTTGAAGTCTGACAAATACAGGCTTAAATCCTAGCTCTGTCACTTACTGATTTGTGTATTCTTATTTTCAAACTTTTTCATATGGAAATTCTCTGTATCACCTAACCCACAGGTTGTTAAAGGCCTTAAGGAAATTAGTCCATTTAAAGTGCTTGAAAATGAGTAAACATTTGACCTGAGATTACTGGTATTAACAATTTTATATATGTCACATCAGAATTTTGTTAAAACTTATATTTTTAATCAATGGTAACCAATTATACTATAGTTTTATATTCTAATTCAATTTTATCACATGGCCAAATTTTAAAAGCATTTTATCCTAAATGCAGGTGTCTTCAATCTCATTGTTAAATTAGATTCAAAAGTATACAAATTGTAGAATTGTCACGTCTCTTGTTGCACTGGACAAAAACATCAAGATCCTTGTCTTAGTTGTGTTGTAGATTCGAAGGCAGGTTCTCCCCATGTATTATAAATGATAAACTTGGCCAGCATCCCATCAGCTTTAGACAGCTGTAGTACAGAAAACACTCTTCCAGTAGCTCATAAAAAATTCTGGGACTCCTGCTTTGGGTCGTATTCTCACCTCTAAACCATTAATTGGCCCAGGGGTATAATGTTACTAGCCAGGCCTATATCTTTGAACCACATAGAGTGAGAAGAAAAGTACAGGGCAATGGTGTCCCAAAGGAAATAGATAAAAAAAGGTAGCTGAGGACAGATTTGGCTGCTGGCTCATTTAAAAAAATATATAAATAAAAGGATGTCTATTGCAATATATTTTGTTTTCCTAAGTAGAAATAAATTTTTAAAATTAACATTTTGGGTTTTATATATTTCAGTGGATTTTTTTTATTACTTCTCAGGCTTCTGAGTGCTTATGATGAGCATCAAACACTCCTAAAAGAACAGGATTCTTTGAAAAGGAAAGCAGAAAATGGGTATGTACATATTTGTTGAATCAGGAAAGGATGTTTAAAATATGACATTTTTCATTGTGGAAATGCCTTTAAAGAAAAATATAATTTATCCTCACCTGAGGATGTTTTCTAGAGAGAGAAAAGAACAGAGAAGACAAATATTTTTAAATGTTACCTTTGCTAGGCCAGCGTGGCTCAGTGGTTGAACGTTGACCTATGAACCAGGAGGTCATGGTTAAATTCCCAGTCAGGGCACATGCCCAGCTGGTGGGCTCATTACCCAGTGTGGGGCATGTAGGAGGCAAGAGATCATTGATTCTCTCTCGTCATTGATGTTTCTGTCTCTTCCTCTCCCTTCCTCTCTGAAATCAATAAATATATACTTTAAAATTGTTTCATGTTGTGGTAATAGATACTTTATTTTCATGATTTGAAAAAATTGTATACAACTCTTGAGTGGTTGAGAACATCAGTAAAATAAATGTACACAGGTGACATTTATCTGTTTGTTAAAGTACTTATTGTAAGAGCTGTTAAAGTTCCACTTTGACCTTTTATATAGATCAGAAGAACCAGAGGAAAAAAAAGCACACACAGAAGATACAACTTCATCCTCTGCGCAGTTGATTGATGGTGATTTACAAGCAAATCAAGCTGCATATAATTATAGTGCCTGGTATCAAGTGAGTTTACATAATTATAAATGAATTTTTTGTTCATTTATGTTATTAGAAAAGCATAAATTAGGGCAGTCTTTTTTATTTTAGAAAAAACAGGTCTTCTGTTTCAGATGGTATAATACATTATCTTTGTGGTTTAGTCTTGGAATTTCTACAAGTGAATACATGCCTGTTTTCTTACACATATCTGCTTTAATTATTTTGTATGAGCTCAGCCATAGTTCTGGTATGCTAACATGTTTGCTTTTTCCTTTCAGTACAATTACCAGAATCCTTGGAATTATGGACAGTATTATCCTCCCCCTCCAACTTGATGGGAAAATATAAATATCAGATGGAGTGTGTGGAAAGTATAACGTTATTTTTTTTCAACAAGAGATGTAAACATTGGCTTGTCATATTTGACAACTTGTCTTCCCTGTTTCTGTGTAACATATGATTTTAGTATTAGGAAAAATGTCACTTAGTAGCTTACCACAGATACTATTTCCTACCATTTATAAAGTTTACTTTTTATTGGAGAACTATTTTTTGATTTTTGCATTAAGTGGTCTAGAATTCTTTTGCAATGCATTTGCAACAGTTTTGTAGCCTTAAGGGTAGGAAAAAAACTGACTGCAAATCATGTCAGTGTAGTACAAGAGTCTGAAAATACATAAAGGGCTGGTTATTAAGGATTTACCTCTCTGTAAAAAGAGAAAAAAAAACCCACCAAAAAACGGATTTTTAACCTTTACTGACCAGGCTTTGTCTGCGTGTTTCAATTATCCCTGTGAATTTTGATTTAACTGCAGGAAAGATACACACTATTAAAATAGTATGTCATGACATAGAGATTACAAATCAGAAAATCGAATGTTTGCATCCCTTTAAAAAATGAAAATTGTATCAAAATTTATGTTGTTTCAGAAGACTTTGTATTTACAATATTCATGTAAATTTGTGAACAAGCTTTCATTTTGATCAAACTGATCATCTACATTTTTGTAATAAAACTGAAGACTCATCCACCAATTGTTATGAATTTATTTAGGGGATCACCTGTCATTAACTTTATATTTATATAAAGCTGTTATATTCAGCTGTTAATCTTCTTGTTAGAATTTCTTAGACCTTTTATCTTTTTCATTCCTCTCAATCTCTGTGCTTTTATCTTCTCACTATACAGAAATATTTAAAGATTTTAAATGAATGTCTGGCAAAGATGTCCAAACAATTTGACTGCTGCTCCCTGGTTTGATGAAGCCTTAGTCCTGGTTAACCTAATCAGAACATTAACACCAAACAAATCAAGACATTGGGTACATTTTTATTGAGCCTTTTAGTTTACAACATGAGGTAAAAGGAAAAGTTCTCCTTAACCAGTACTTTACACAGCTGTAGTAAAATATTTTAAACTGCAGGGATTTATAACAGATTACATTTCTTAATTTTTGGGAGAAAGTAAACAAGTTCTAACATAACTGAATTTTCCAGTTCACTTCCATTACAATAGTAACTAGCTGTAATTAGTTACGAAACTTTCTTCAAGGCTATGGCTGATGTCTTTAGATCAGAAGCATTGCTGTTTCAATCAATATCCACTAACTCCACTTCAAAAATGAGTTTTGCATTTGGTGGGATTCTGTTCAAGAAGTTAAGGTAAATATGATAAAATTGCTTCTCATTCCCAAGAATCTTAGTCTAAAATTAGAATTATGTAGACTGGATATTGGCAATTAACTACAAAGAAAAGGGCTTTGCAGCTGACTCATAGGCTAATACATTCCAAGCATAGTGGTTCCTAATAGAGATATCTTTGTAAATAGAAATTATAGGCTGACTAGGCATTAGCTTGGCTGGGATCTTCCTTATCTGGATGCCTAACTAGTACTCCCAATTTAGCAACCACTAAATGAAAACTTGTTATTCAGTATTCAAAAAAAAAATGTTTTTTCAATCTAGCTGGGTATATATTAAATCAAAGTTAATATGAGGTAATACCTGATATTTGCTGTTTTAAAATGCTGAGTTTAGAGAAGAGTGTGACTTTTATCTGATTGATCTTAACATGCTTCACAGAGAGGGAGCTGCAGCTAGCCAACTCATTTTAATAGACTTAGAAGAGACTATTCCCAAATAATTTTAATTGATAAGACTAGAGAGGACTTCCAAAAACTTTTTTTCCAAACTTACAAACAACAAAAAAACTAACTTCCTACTTAGCTGTTAGTAATCATTTAGTTCTGGTGTAATGGTCTGGAGTCATGGCTCTTTTTTTCTTTTTATCAGATAAAAAGTATACTGTCATTAGTATTGATCACAAAAGCTTACAGCATGTTGAACCCATGTTCTCCTTCATTTCACAACTGGTAATCCCCAACATGTGTTCCATTTTTATAATTGCCTGAAATTACACTGTAGCAAAAATACCATGAGACATATCTGCATTCTATAATATGCTACAGTTGTTTGTATTGGGCATCTTAACTCCTTAAAGTAAACCCTTCAAACAATTGCCTGTCATAGAGGAAAACTTAAATCTCACAGTTTAAATCTTAAAAATTAAGAGCATGAGTAAGAGGAAGAAAGGAGATTCCAGCTCAAGTTTGAATACTTTGTACCAATACACAATCCTCCTATATAATAAAAGGGTAATATGCAAATAGAACAAACAGCAGAACTGAACAACCAATCAAAGCGTAATATGCTAATATGCTATGGCTGCTCAACTGCTCGCTATGACATGCACTGACCACCAGGGAGCAGATGCTCCGACCAGTAGGTTAGCTTGCTGCTGGGTCCAGCCGAACGGGACTGAGCGAGATGGGCTGGACATGCCCTGGAGCCCTCCTTCGGTCCCTCCCCAGCCCGATCTGCCCTCTCGCAATCTGGGACCCCTTAGTGGATGTCGGAGAGCTGGTTTCAGCCCAATCCCGCAGGCCATTTCCCTTGGGAGGGCCCGCAGGCCATTTCCCTTGGGAGGGCACCAGATGCAGGGCTCATGGCTGGTGAGCGCTGCTACTGCAACATGAGCCTCTCCCGATAGGGACTGATCCAGGATGAGCTGGAGAGTCAGGTAGGAGCTGCAGGCAGCGTTGGACTGTGGGTTTCAGCCCTATCCCTGCAGGCCATCCAGAGGGACCCCACCTGTGTACGAATTTGTGCACTGAGCCTCCAGTATTGTCTATATTGGAGGTGTTGACACAAAAGCATCTAAATCAGGAATTCTGGTCTGAACAGGATTCCTGATCTGGAGGTTAACCTAGATAGCATCTTTCATACCTTCAGGTGATCCTTTTTAGTGTTTTTCCTTTAATTACAAAGGAAAAAAGGATACTTGGCATCAGGCTGTCCTTTCTTTCCATAAGCCCATTCTGGTTCAATTTCTAGTCGAGCTTTTTCTCCTTTACTCATAGTCAAGAGCGCTTCATCCCACTAAAGGCAAGAATATAGAATCAAACTAATGATTCTCAAAAATACACGTGAAATCAGAAGACAGGTAAGGTTATATACAGAAAAACATTTTATTACTGGATTTCATTATGTCATAAATGGTAATGTCCTTGGGAGAGTCCTCAAATCATTGTCCTTTATTTCCTCAATGAAAAAAAGGATATATTAAACCATTTTTTTAATATAATACTCAAATGCCTTAAATGATAAAATGTAAAAGCACTTTTGTAAACTGTAATGTGGAAACATGGAAACTAGTTTATTAACACTATAATTTCTTTGCTACACTATTATATCCTTGGACAAATTTCTGAAATTATTTTTATAAGGATAAACTAACAAGTACTATCTCTAAAACTATCTTAAGATTACCAAATTGTTAATAGTGGAGTCATGATGGTTAAAAACAAAGTACATGCTAGAGCATTAATATATTTTGTAGAAGGTGAAATTAAAGAAGTGAGAGATTTCTGGGTTGCTGCTACATTTTGTCCAAATTTGGATCTTAAAGCCAGTTACCAAAAATAATTAAATAAATACAATGAAAGGATATAGAATATATGACTTAATATATACTCTGTTGAAATGTAACTGTTCATAAAGTTCAAGGGACAGAGACAGATTTGCCAAATACTGAAAATTAAGAAAATAAACTAGAAGAAATTTACCAGTAAGCAAATTAGATATAAAAATAGAAAAATAGCTCAACCTGACAATTGCTCTCAACTTAGTATAATCAGGTAGCATTAAGGTCATTTCCAACTAAGCCTATAGTTCCAAATTATTTTATATTTTGGGCTCTGGATATGATTGAACCATATTTTAAAACTTAAAAAAGATACACTGAAGGTTCTGATAACTTCATTTAAATGTGTTTCAGTTATTAATGTTTGGTGTCCTGAGTAAAGACAAAATAAGTGGGCCCTAGCATGACAACCCGATTCAATGAAGCTGATAATCAGTACTACTCTTATATCTCTTGTACACTGCAGTGGTCAGGTACAGCTAACTTCCCCTTTTCGCAGTTTTCTTGTTATCTCACAGGGAAAGTTGGGTAAAGGTATACTTATGTTTGAAAGATTTTCTGGTGTTTGAGCCTAAGTTGTGAGAGGTGAGGGCTATAGAACAAACTCTTGCTTTTATTAGTACTTCAGTGGAACAGATATTTTACCTTTATTGATCATGTTATAAGTGGTACAACAGCCATGCAACATCTTACAAGAATCTAAAAGAAATTTAAAAAGCTAAACACACTAAAAATTAATTTTTGAAGGAAAAGATAAAAGGGGTAGGCTGGAATATTGGAGTCATGATTTAAAGTATGTCCATTTAATCTTTTAGTGACCTAATAGGCTGTACAGTCCTTATTTTATAGATGAGGAAACTGAGACCTAGAGACCTTACTAATTTGTGCCAGAACAGTTAGTGATGACAGCACAAATTTGCCATACTCCAAATCTTGTTTTCATGATATCCCCAATCCTAATTCTTTATAGTACCATGCCACAAGTAGCATGTGCCAGAATCTCTTGACACACTGCCATTTTTTACTTACTCCTCTGATAACTTTGCCTATTCCAACCTTAAAACTTAAAGGCTTGGCATTTTTCTTCTTCTTTGAACCTGTAAAACAAATTTTCCTTATAATTAATGATGAAATTAAGTTCCAATGGGAAAACAGGGATTTAACCCTTTGCGGTCCAATTTTATTTTTGGAATTCAAACAGTCTGGTCCAAATTAATTGATGGGATTGAATGTTGAACCGGTTTGCGGTGTCTCAGCCTCGATGTTGGACCTGCTCCTAGCACCTGGTCTGTCGAGTCAGCCTCCACGTTGGACCGAAAAGGGTTAAGTCTGTAACTTGATTTCAGAACTTATAATACTGTGCATTTGAAAAAAATGCAGAAAGCCAGGTAATTTACCAAGAAAATTCTTGCCCTAGCTGAATTGGGTAGAGTTTGGCCTTCAGACTGAAGGGTCCCGAGTTCGATTCCAGCCAAGGGCATATGCCCGGGTTGCAGGCTCGATCCCGAGTGTGGGGTGTGCAGGAGGCAGCCAATCAATGATTCTCTCTCATCATTGATGTTTCTATCTCTCCTTTTTTCCTCTCTGAAATCAATAAAAACATATTTTAAAAAATACTTTAAAAGAAAATTTTTGATATATAAAAATTATGGCCTGACTGGTGTTGCTCAGTGGTTGGGTGTCAACCTATGAACCAGGAATACACATGCCTGGGTTGTGGATTTGATACCTAGGAAGGGATCGTGCAGGACGTAGCCAATCAATGATTCTCTCATCATTGATGCTTCTATCTCTCCCTCTCCCTTTCTCTGTGAAATCAATAAAAAATATATAATTAAAAAAATACCAAACGATTATGGTTGAAACAGTGGAGGGGAAAGGACCTATATTTACACCACTAATGCAAGGTATCCTGCTTTTTACATTAACACTAGAGGCCCGGTGTATGAAATTTGTGCATGGGTAGGGTCCCTAGGCCTGGCCGGTGATTAGGGCCGATTGAGGCCTTCCAGCTGCCAGCCAGGGTCTCCCTTCCCTGGCTGCTGGCTGGGGTCTCCCTTCGTTCCGCGCCGCCCCCTGGTGGTCAGCGCACATCATACTGAGTGATCGAACTCCTGGTCAGTCAAACTCCCGAGGGGACACTTTACATATTAGGCTTTTATATATATACTAGAAGCCCGTTGCACGAATTTCGTGCAATAGGCCTGCCTTCCCCTGACTGCCGGCACCAGTTTTCCTCTGGCACACAGGACCCAGGCCTTTGGTCCGGCCGCAGTGAGGCTTGGCTTCTCCGCTACAGCGGAGAAGCCAAGCCTCTTCAGTCTTCACTCTGGCTGGAGCCTTCAGTCTTCGCTCGGGGCCTGCGTATGCAAATTAACCACCACCTTTGTTGGGTTAATTTGCATAGCACTCTGATTGGCTGGTGGGCGTAGCAGAGTGACACCAATTTGCATGTTTCTTTTTTATTAGTGTAGATAGACTAGAGGCCCGGTGCATGAAATTCGTACACGGTGTGTGTGTGTGTCCCTCAGCCCAGCCTGCATCCTCTCCAATCCAGGACTCCTTGGGAGATGTCTGACTGCTGGTTTAGGCCCGATCCCACAGAGATTGGGCCTAAACCTGCAGTCGGACATCCCTCTTGCAATCTGGGACCGCTGGCTCCTAACCACTCACCTGTCTGCTGGCCTGATCGTCCCACTAACTGCTCCCCCCTGCCGGCCTGATCGTCCCTAACTGCCTCTGCCTCTGCCCCTGCAACCATGGCTTTGTCTAGAACAGCCGTGGGCAAACTACGGCCCGTGGGCCGGATCCGGCCCGTTTGAAATGAATAAAACTAAAAAAAAAAAAAAAAAGACTGTACCCTTTTATGTAATGATGTTTACTTTGAATTTATATTAGTTCACACAAACACTCCATCCATGCTTTTGTTCCGGCCCTCCCGTCCAGTTTAAGAACCCATTGTGGCCCTCGAGTCAAAAAGTTTGCCCACCCCTGGTCTAGAAGGACATCCAGAAGATGTCCAATCTAATTAGCATATTACCCTTTTATTAGTATAGATACTAAAGTCTAACTTTGGGACATTAACCAAGTTTAGTCTAAGCTGCTTCTTTGTTTTTGCTTTTCAATGACCAAGAGGTCTTTATTTACCCAGTCAATAAGCAGTGAACTGAAGAGACCTCTTCCAAGTACATCACAGGTGCAAAAGACTTCTGGAAAAAAGTGACAGCCAACAAAAAGATACTGCTAACAGCTCATCTACAAATATTTTATAATGCCTTAAAGCCAAAAAGATAAGATTACATTTAGACTTACTCGTTTGAATATTGGTATCAAAAACAGTTCCATCCTGTAGTGTTCCTGTATACCAGCAGTGAACAACATCTCCCTTTTTGGGGAAGTTGGTTTTATCCCCCTTTTTAAGAATAGATTTTGTATATTTTGGTGGACCCTAAAAACAAAGACAGACAATACACACATACTTATTAACTTATGTCCTTCTTTTAGAAGGATGACAGAATACTTATAGCCAATTGTCCCTGGTTGGGTAGCTCTGATGGTTAGAGCATCATCCTAATACATTAAAGTTATGGGTAAGATCCCTGGTCAGGGCACATATGAGAATCAACAAACAAGCCCTGGCTGGTGTGGTTCAGTTGGTTGGGTGTTGTCCCATGCACTGAAAGGTTACCAGTTTGATTCCAGGTCAGGGCACCTACCCGGGTTGCAGGCTTGATCTCCAGTGGTATGCAGGAGGAAGCCAATCCTTGTTTCACTCTCACATCGGTGTTTCTCTCCCTCTCCCTTTCTCTCTCCCTCAAAATCAATTTAAAAAATTGCCCAATCAATGCATAAATAAGTGGAACAACAAATACATGTTTCTCTCTCCCTCTAAAATCAATCAATAGGCAACTGTGACCTAAGTCTGGTCACAGAGTTTCATAAATTTGGTAAACTATTTTGCCTTTGGTCCACCTCTATGAGTTGAAGTCACTATCTCATTTCAAGTCTGTGATGAGAATATTAGTAACTAGGATGTTTATAATTTAATTTCCAATAACTTTCAGCTTCTTGGAAACCAGTGTGTTGTTTTTTTTTTGACAATTCTGTGAATTATTCAACAAACCATAAAATGAATCCAGTTATTCCCCAAGGTTAGAAATATTACTATTCCATTAAAATCATAAGGCATTAAAGTATTGTTACATTTTCTTAAAGATTTCAGTGGTTTTAGCATTACTAAACATTTTTAATATATGTAAAATTAGAATGAATAGTTATGTTGGATTTGTTTCTGAACTTGAAAAGAAGTTCACACAATGAATGAAATTAGATTTTTGTGCTGCTGAGAGAACCAAGATGGCGGCATAGGTAAACACCGGAGTTTGCTGTCTCGAACAACCACTTCAAAAATACAACTAAAAGATGGAACGGACATCATCCAGAACCACAGGAAGGCTGGCTGAGTGGAAATCCTACAACTAGAAGGAAAGAGAAAACCATACTGAGACTCAGAGGAGGCGCAGTGCGGAGGTGAAATACTAAGGTGCGGAGGTAGCATGTGGAGCGGGCTGGCAGCTGAGGGCGAGGTTGTCATTTTCAATCAGGAGGGAATCTCAGGCTCTGAGCTCCAGTTCCCGGCGAGTCTCTAGGGACCCAGACTCATACGGGAGAAGCGGGACTGTCTGGCATCGGTTGGAACTCAAGGGCAGCTTTCTCTCTGAGGGGCTTGCAGCGATTACATTGAGAAGCAAACCTCTGAGGGCAGGACTCAGAGGAGCCATAACTGCTAGCCCCACCCTGTTGATCCCTTGGGACCCGCCCCGCCCAAGCCCTGCAGGGAGGCTTTTGCTGAATAGCCTCAGGCAAAGGCTAGATTAGCACCTCCCTAGAGATCCAGGAGCCAGGAAGCCCAGAGGTCAGAGTGAGACCATCCAGTTTGCAGCTCTGTGGAACCATAAAAGACATACTCAGGGGTCAGACTCAGTGAGCACCAAAGCCCCATTGAAGCAAGTCTTGCCCCAGAGGGGTGTCTCCAGCACAGAAGTTCTCCCACTGCAGACACAGCTGATTCTCACAGCCAACTGGCCTGGAGGTCAATTCCTCCCAGTGATAACTACAACAATCAAGGCGTAACTATAACAAGACTGTGCACAAAGCCCACAAGGGGGTGCACCAAGAGTGTCTACCTCAGGTAATTGGAACACTTAGCACAGAAAGGCACTCTATCGACACAGCGAAGCATAAAAAATGCCGAGACAAAGAAACAGGACACAAATGACAGAAATGGAGGAAAGCAAAATGCTGGATATAGAGTTCAAAACCACACTTTTAAGGTCTTTAAAGAACTGTTTAGAAGCCGCCGATAAATTGAGTAAGGCCCTCGAAAAGACTGGTGAGACCGCCGATAAATGTAGTGAAATCCTCAAGAAATCTAGTGAGACTCTCGATGTTGTGATAAAGGACCAACTTGAAATTAAGCATACACTGACTGAAATAAAGAATATTATACAGACTCCCAACAGCAGACCAGAGGAGTGCAAGAATCAAGTCAAAGATTTGAAATATGAAGAAGCAAAAAACACCCAACCGGAAAAGCAAAATGAAAAAAGAATCCAAAAATATGAAGATAGTGTAAGGAGCCTCTGGGACAGCTTCAAGCGTACCAACATCAGAATTATAGGGGTGCCAGAAGAAGAGAGAGAGCAAGATATTGAAAACCTATTTGAAGAAATAATGACAGAAAACTTCCCCTACCTGGTGAAAGAAATAGACTTCCAAGTCCAGGAAGCACATAGAACCCCAAACAAAAGGAATCCAAAGAGGACCACACCAAGACACATCATAATTAAAATGCCAAGAGCAAAAGACAAAGAGAGTATCCTAAAAGCAGCAAGAGAAAGAAAGTCAGTTACCTACAAGGGAGTACCCATACGACTGTCAGCTGATTTCTCAACAGAAACTTTGCAGGCCAGATGGGAGTGGCAAGAAATATTCAAAGTGATGAATGCCAAGAACCTACAACCAAGATTACTTTATCCAGCAAAGCTATCATTCAGAAGTGAAGGTCAGATAAAGAGCTTCACAGATAAGAAAAAGCTAAAGGAGTTCATCACCACCAAACCAGTATTATATGAAATGCTGAAAGGTATCCTTTAAGAAGAGGAGGAAGAAGAAAAAGGTAAAGATACAAACTATGAACAACAAATACACATCTATCAACAAGTGAATCTAAAAATCAAGTGAATAAATAATCTGATGAACAGTATGAACTGGTGACTGCAATAGAATCAGCGACATAGAAAGGGAATGGACTGACTATTCTTGGGGTGGGGGGGGAAGGGGTGTGGGGGGTGCGGGAAGAGATTGGACAATAATCGTGCACCTATGGATGAGGACAGTGGGTGGGGAGTGAGGGCTGAGGGTGGAGTGGGAACTGGGTGGAGGGGAGTTATGGTGGGAAAAAAGAGGAAACAATGTAATAATCTGAACAATAAAGATTTAATTTTAAAAAAAATGAATGAAATTATCTACAGACATTATCATAACAGGCATATTTCATAGAACAAAGCAAGATTATCAGGGTCTCTTTAATTTTTTTAGCCAAAGGCTAATCTAATCAATGGTGATTCATATATTGTGAGGAAAGCAATTTCTTATACATATTTAATATATAGAAATTGTATAGTATAAAACATTTAGTAATGGGAAAGGAAGTAAGAGATATTAAACACCTATTGTTTACCAGTCACTTAACACATAACATCCCACTTAATCCTAACAATCCTCTGAAGGAAGGTATCACCTACATGCATTTTTGCAGATGAGACTGAGGTCCCGGAAATTTATGCAACAGAGCTAGTGAGTAGTAGAAAATGAATATGAACTTGAGTTTGAATCCAAAGCCCCTATTTTTTCCACTATACCCAAGTAATAGTGATAATAACCTTTGTTGATGTTAATAGTTAATATCTATTGAATGCCCTATGTGCCAGGCACTATTCCAAATGCCTTACATAAATTGCCTTTCTTTCACCCAGCTGGTGTGGCTCAGTGGTGAGAGTTGACATATGAACCAGGAGGTCAAGTTCCATTCTTGGTCAGGGCACATGCTTGTGTTTCAGGCTCAATCTCTGGTGGGGACGTGCAGGAGGCAGCCAATCGATGATTCTCTCTCATCACTGATGTTTTTATCTCTCTCTCTCCTCCCTTCCTCTCTGAAATCAATAAAAAAATATATTTTAAAAATTGCCTTTTTTTCCTACTCTATATTTACATTTTTATGTTTTTTTCCTTTAAAATTTTTTTTATTTTTCCATTATAGTTTGCATTCAATATTATTTTGTATCAATTTCAGGTGTATAGCAAAATATATAGATAATCAAATAGTTTACAAAGTGATCCCCCAATGTTTCAAGTATCCACCTGGCACTATGCATAGTTGTTACAATAAATTGACTTAATTTTCACTTCCTTGTGAGGTAGTAACTGTTATCCCTGTTTTGCTGATAAGGAAACATAAGGACAGGGTGGTTAAGTAATTTGCTTAAGGCCCTACAGCTCCTAGGTGGCTGAGCAGAATTGGAAACCAGGCAGCTTGAATATAAAGCCCATGCTCTTAACTATTTTACTACTACAAGCACATATGGAAATCAGGTGTTATAGAAGTCATTTTCTTATGTCAATTCATTAATTTCACAGCAATCTGACAGTTTTTACCCCATCTTTTATAGATAAAAGGCCTGGATAGGGTAAAAATCCCTATCCACGTTTAAGGATTAGCACTTTGAACTAAAGCTAAGCGGCCATCCTAAATCAAAAGGAAGTCACATCTATAGCTTGAGTAAAATGTGCATTATAAAAGTAAACATTATCTTCCCCCCTGACACTCCCACTATAAGCTTACTTTATGGCACTATAAATGGTCAGGTGTCTACTGGTAGCAGTGTGAACTGGAATCATCTCTTTGGAATACAATTTAAAGATGTTTACAGTGTAACAAGTAATTCCATTTATAGAAATATATGCTCAAGAAGTAATTTGAATCTTAGGAAAAAAATCTTTATGCAGTTACCCTATGCAGATACACTATTATCCATAATAGTAAAATAATCACACATTTTATGATAATAAAATTTCATGATGTTTTTAATAGTGGAAAAATCCTAAGAAAAAAAGAAAACATAAAAAGAAAAAAATAGTGGAAAAATTCTTACAACATTAAGGGA
>NW_005871129.1:766194-772990 GCF_000147115.1 Myotis lucifugus
AATTAAAAATAAAATAAAAATAGTATGCTATTTTTGTTGTTGTTAATCCTCACCCGAGGATATTTTTTCCATTGCTTTTTCAGAGAGAGTGGAAGCGAGGGAGAGGAAGGGAAAGAGAGAGAGAGAAAAACATCCATGTGAGAGAGCCACAACTGCTTGCCTCCTGCCTGGGGGTGGGGAGCGATCGCAAAACCCAGGTATGTGCCCTTGGCTGGGAACCGAACCCGAGACCCTTTGGGCCGACACTCTAACCAGTGAGCCACACCTGCCAGGGCAATGGCATGCTATTTTTATATCAGAAAAACAAATGGCTTAAAATGGTTACTTGACAAAAATCTAGTAATACTAGAGGCCTGGTGCACAAATTTGTGCACAGGTGGGGTCTGGCTGGTCGCCCAATGGGGGCCCATCGGGCTGGGCTGGCGGGGGGGAGGGACCGCAGCAGTTGGCCGGCTGGCCCCACACCCGATCAAGGTGTTGGGGGCCGATTGGGGGCTGGGTTGGCGGCAACGAACAGGTGGCGGCTGGCCCTGCCTCTGACCAGGGTGTTGGGGGCCAATCGAGGAGCCGGGCCAGCCAGGGTATGGGAGGCCGATCAGGCTGGTTGGCTGCCGCAGCACGCGTCATAGCCACCAGTCGTTCCAGTCGTTCTGGTCGATGAACTTTTATATATATAGACATATCCCAAATTTGGAAATAATTTTTTAAAATATATTTTTATTGATGTCAGAGAGGAAGGGAGAGGGAGAGATAGAAACATCAATGATGAGAGAATCATTGATTGGCCGTCTCCTGCATGCCCCCTATTGGGGATCAAACCCAAAACACAGGCATGTGCCCTGACTGGGAATTGAACCATGATCTGGTTCATAGGAAGATGCTCAACCACCAAGCGACATCAGCTGTGCTGGGGGAAAAGGATTTTAATTTAAAAAAGAATTTTTTTTTGTTAATCCTCACCCAAGAATATTTTCCCATTGATTTTCAGAAAGAGTGGAAGAGACAGTGAAAGACAGAGAGAAAGAAAAACACTAATGTGAGAGAAACACATCAATTGGTTGCCACCTGCATGTGCCCCAACCAGGGCCGAGGACCAACCCTACAACTGAGGTTTGTGCCCTTGACTGGAATCGAACCCAGGATCCTTCAGTCCTTGGGCCGACACTCTATCCACTGAGCTAAACCAGCTAGGGCAATAAAAACAATTTAAAGCTACAAAATGGAATGACTGCATATATCCTATATAATAAAAGCCTAATATGCTAAGTGTCTAGTAGTCCGTTCAACCAACCAAAGCATAATATGCTAATGATATGCTAAGGCTGCTCAACCGCTCACTATGACATGCACTGACCACCAGGGAGCAGTCAACTGGTCAACCAGTTGCTATGACATGCACTGACCACCAGGGGGCAGATGCTCCAACCGGTAAGTTAGCTTGCTGCTGGGGTCCGGCCAATTGAGACTGAGTGAGACAGGCTGGACATGTCCGGGAGCCCTCCTGCAATCTCACCCTAGCTGGCCAACCTCTGGAGTCCCTCCCCGGTCCTGATTGTGCACCGGTGGGGTCCCTTGGCCTGGTCTGTGCCCTCTCTCAATCAGGGACCCCTTGGGGGATGTCAGAGAGCCGGTTTTGGCCTGATCCCGCAGGCTAGACCGAGGGACCCCACTGGAGCATGAATTCGTGCACCAGGCCTCTAGTTTATTATGTGAGAATATGTAAATTACATAATATTTGAAAGACAAGGTCTCATTAGTGAACAAAAACTACATTTAATTAAATCTTAATGTCATTCTATTGTTTTCCTATTTGTTGTTACATGGGCATGTTGTGTTATCTACATTAGAGGTCCTAGAATAATAATTCAAACACACATTTGGTGGTTATGGTTCAGTCTTAACAGTGAAGGTGCCATCTGCCCACTAATAGCCTCCATTTCAGTGTTTCACAAAGTGCCTTTTATGGATCACTCGTTCCTTGGCATTGCTAACACTGTTAGAAGAAAAGGAGTCTAATATAATTAAGTTTGGAAAACATGATTCAAAGTTAAATATACCTCCATTCTTCAAGACTTCTCAAAGCTGTCATTAGCTAATAATATATACTGTGAATCTTAAAGTAGGAGACACGTACAGGTTTAAATGATGCCAGGAAAACAATCTCGAACTTCTGGGACTTACATAACACACTTTGAGAAATGCTGCTCTAGTTATTTAATCTGATTTTTAATCTGATTTTGGGTTTCATTGCAAGAATCTGGTTGGTTCATGGTGAGAAGTCACATCAGTTCTTAGGCTGTTCTGGAAAGTAATATGCTTGAATGAACCTGGCTCTTAGGTAATTTCCTGGCTTTGCAGCAATTTCTTAGTCCAAAGTGATGAAAAGAACTATATTCCCAAGATTGGGTCTGACCTAGGTACTTCTAGACCAGCCGTGGGCAAACTACGGCCCGCGTGCCGAATCCGGCCCGTTTGAAATGAATAAAACTAAAAAAAAAAAGACCGTACCCTTTTATGTAATGATGTTTACTTTGAATTTATATTAGTTCACACAAACACTCCATCCATGCTTTTGTTCCGGCCCTCCGGTCCAGTTTAAGAACCCATTGTGGCCCTCGAGTCAAAAAGTTTGCCCACCCCTGTTCTAGACCCAGAGATAAAGGGACTTTGAGAGTAATCATTCAATTACAATGTACTGGATCACATCATAGCCTCTAAAAATGAGAATATATTACCTAACTGTTCCTATTATTAATTTAAATATTTGAGCACATTCTATGTGTTAGAAACTAGAGATACATAGGTGAATTGGCAGACATGGTACTTGCCCTCCCTCTAGCAGAGTATAGACATGTCTATAATTACATATGTTGTAAGACCTGTAGAGGAAGCACAGGATGCTAAGATAAAGTGGATACAGAACTGACAAGTAGGGAAGTTAAAAGAGGCACTAAGTAAATAATAAAGGATGGAAGTGGGAAAGGGCAGTTTTGTAGACAATGAGCAGCCATTTGTGGCTGAAGAGTATTTCTATAGAAATAGTAAATCTGAAGCTGGGCAGGGGCCAGACACTGGAAGACTCTGAATGTCATGCATGCTGCCCAGTAGAAATACAATGAGAGCCACAAATGTAATTTTCAGCTGTTTAGTTCCACATTAAACCAATACATTCAACATATTTCAACATGTAGTCAATATAAAAAATACTGAGGTTTTTACATCCTTTAAAAAAAAAATCATACTAAGCCTTCCCCAGGCCAGTGCTCTAATCACTGAGAAAACCCAGTCAGGGCCCAAATGGTTATTCTAGTAAGTTTTCTAAAGTAATATTCTGCAAACCATACCATGCTCAAGAATCTTTAGTAAGTCTATCAGTCTAGAATTACACTGTCCCGTTCAGTAGTCACTAGGCATGAACAGAGAAAGCAGACAGCAGGAAATCAGCAAAGTACTGGCCCAGAGGCTATGGAATCCAGGTGCTAGGAAGACAATGAGAGCACATAATTGGGTTCAGGCTGGCCAGCTAAATGAAATGAAAAGAAGTCCTGCCCTGGCTGGTTTGGCTCAGTGGATAGAGAGTTGGCCTGTGGACTGAAGGGTCCTGGGTTCAATTCCAGTCCAGGGTACATGCTCGGGTTGCAGGCTCGATCCCCAGGAGGGGGCATGCAAGAGGCAGCTGATCAATGATTCTCATCATTGATGTTTCTTTCTCTCTCTCTCTCTCTCTCTCTCTCTCTCTCTCTCTCTCAAATCAATAAAAATATATTTTTAAAATGTCATTAAGAGGAACATGATCACAAAACCCTGAAGGCTACTATTTGCAAATGCAAGATGAAACCCGGTGGGAGTAACTCAGTTTATATGACACAAGATTATGGTCAAGAATAGCGGTCACTTACACTTTATTTTTAGTTGTTCTGACATGACATTAACTCACGGATCCAAAAATAAATAAATAAATAAATAAATAAATAGGTCTTAAATAAATAAAATGAGATAGTTTAGGACCCTCACAGGATCTCTCTGGATTGTCTCCAGCCCTTACTGCCTTTTACTTTTATTTGTAAGTCTCGTTTAACCTTTTAATGATACACTTCCCTTATTCTAATTTTCTGTAAGGTAAACTATGTTGCCAATTGCTTTGCAACCCTTTTAGTAATTATTATACCTCTATTTACCTTATTAGCTGCTCAATATTTGACTAGTATAGCATGCATTAAATTATACACTTGTGATAAACCTCAAAATTGCTTGTGTGTACCTTTCCACAAACATTAATATTTGCTTTTCAACCAACAGTAAAAGGTTATGCAAATTAACTAGCTTTAGTCATAAAACATTTACACTTCTATACCTGATCTTATTTATACTCTTTCCACTAATACCCAAATGCTTCACCTTATCAATAGGCTACACCTCTTTACAGTAACTAATAATATTATTATTAGGTTATTATCACTGATATTAAGACTGCCAGGAATGAGTGGCAAGATCATAATCAGTTCGGCTCTACTGAGGCTGTTCTAAAAGCTGTCCTTAGCTCCATGAAAGCTGTCCATTTGCAGAAATGATTTTATCTGGGTCTTCACATCTTTGTACCAATATATAAAACCTGGGTTGGTAGAGATTAGAAGATGAATTTATACCCTACAGGCAGGACTGGACTATTTCTATTGCCAAGGACACTATGTACATTTGAAAAAGCTAAAAATAACCAAATGGAGTTTCTTTCACTCAGTCCAACTTGGCTATAGAATGAGGATCTTAAAATAGCTTTGAAAGCTCAGAAGTTCTGGACAGACATAGAAGCAATATAAAAAGAAAAGCTAGGCCTGGCCAGTGTGGCTCATTTGGTAGGAACATGATCCCGTACACAGAAAGGTCCCGGGTTTGATTCCTGGTCAGGGTACATACCTATCTTTAGGGCCCATCTCCAGCCCCAACCAATCGAGGTTTCTTTTTCACATTGATGTCTCTCTCTCCCCCTCCCTCTTTCTCTCTCTAAAAATCAAAGAAAATATCCCAAGGTGAGGATTTAAAACAACAACAACAACAAAAAGCACAAAGCTAGAGGTATATCAAAGGAAAGGCTTTCTGACTGTAAAGCACTGGTTCTTAGGCTTCCCCACCAGGCCCCCACAGCTTAGGCCTTTTTCTGATTCAGTACACCTAAGGGAAATACACAACAAATTAGTGTTTGGCTTACTGTTAAGTGGCCATATTCAACTACCCCTCATTATGAGAAATCAGGGCTGCAAAATAAATACTTTTCTCAAATTCACATAAGAACTAAGTAAGAAAATATTATATACAAACCTCATCCAGAGTCTCTTCAGACTTGGTTTCTTTGGGTTTATCTTCATTAAGCTTCACATTTTTCACCTGCTCAGACACTTTATTTATACTTTCAGTACCCTTGAAACGCTGTAGGGAAAATATTTTAATGTTTATCATATGATAAACATGGCTAAAAGCTAGGAGAGACATCTAGATATGCAGCTTCAATTAAATGAACATCTACCTGCACCATGAATATAGGCTACACTACTCAAATGTAAATAAATAGAAACTGCCTAAGAACAAAGAATCTTATGTAAAGCATTTTAATTTTAATCAACACATTATGACTCTCAAACCATCTCACAATATAAATTCAGAAAGGAGAATCATAACTTAGAGATATGAATATTACTCAAACAACTCCTTAATATTCTTTTCTGTGGGAGATGGTCATCTCATAGTGAACACATAGTGGGGAATGTCTTAAAATTTGGTTTTCTAAAGTCTCAGCATAAATCTAACTTTAAGTTCATTAATGAAATGGGATTTACTTTGGATTTATAATTTTTCAGTGCCCTTAAGAATTTGTTAAAAGGAAAAAAAAAAGAATTTTTTGTCTTAAACGACAAGAGAATTATTTTAAAGATCTGGTCCCTTTCAAAATAAAACATCCTGCTAAAGTGCAAACTAACCTCACTAGATTTGACAGCCAGTCTATTTAGGGTTACAATTAAGAAAATTTGCAGGTGTAAAAACTTCAATATATTCTGCAAATAAATGCATTCAAATTTAATTGGGAAATATTCAAAATAATATTCTGGCAATCTACACTAATAAAAGAAAGATGCAAATTGACCATACCTTCATGACACCCCACAGCCAATCAGGAGTGAGTACGCAAATTAACCTGACAAAGGTGGTGTGTTACTTTGTATATGCAGGCGCCAAGCGGCCAGGGGTGGGGCGGCTGCTTGCACGCGCGCCGGCACCAAGTGGCCTGGGTCCCGGGGACGGGTGTCCTCAGGACCCAGGCCGCTCTGAGTCTGCAGGCCTACAGCAGCCGGGGTCCCGGAACGCCCCTAGCCACTCTGGGCCTACATGCGCAGGCGCCAAGCGGCCAGGGGTGGGGCGGGAACATCCCCAGGACCCAGGCGCTCCGAGCTGGTGCGCACACAAGCGGCTGGGGGTGGGGCGGGAACGTCCTCCGCAGTGAGCGAGCAGACAGCAGGGCCCTGCTTGCCCTTGGCCATGGCAGCAAGGGGCAAGCAGTCCCCCGCAGGGCCCCCACAGAGAGCAGACACCAAGGCCTATGGTGGCATCAAGCAGGCAGGTCCACAGAGAGCAAAGAACCACGGGAGCAGGCCTAAACCGTCAGTAGGATATCCCCTGAGGGCTCCCAGATTGCAGAGGGTGCAGGTCAGGCTGAGGGACACCGCTCCTCACCGCTCTCTGTGCATGAATTTTGTGGACCGGGATCCTAGTAAAATAACAATAACACTCACCTTACTTTCAAAAA
>NW_005871129.1:773319-784924 GCF_000147115.1 Myotis lucifugus
ATTCTGGTTTTATTTCAACCAACCACTAATGCCTGTGAAGAAGGAAAAAACACAAAATAGGGATGTTACTCAACTAAAATTGCAGTGTATATGTTAGCTGCTCTCTAGATTTCTTGGACCTATGAGCATTTTTTTTATAGTCATGCTAGTCCTTTTTCTGTGTATATATATGTGTTATTTTTTAATACTACTAAATATTTTAATCCCTTATTCTTGGGTCATCATTAAAAGGGAAGAAAATAGCCCATATACCCACCCCTTTCTAGCTGAAATCCTTTAATTCTATTTTTAAGTTCAGAAAAATCTCAGAGATCATCCAGACACCAAACACTTTGGAAGAAAATTTTCACCAGAAGTTAGGTGATAATCCCAGACACTTATCTACTAGCTAGTTGCCAAAGCCAAAACCCAAGTCTCCAGGCTTCCCACTAACACCTTGTCTCCTCTTTACATTACAATGAAGCGCCACTCATAAGAGATAAGACCAAAAGTAATCACTCAAGCAAAACTGAATGCAAGCCACCTAGAAAACATGCTTCCTTTTTAATCTGAAGGATATCATTTGCCTTTAATTCCATTAAACCAGAAATAAAGACTGCCAAATAAATATTAAAATGAGTCTTGCCATGCTGTGTTCATTAGAAATAAGAATTTTCCAATTTTAACTTATAGTATAGTTTTGAAATGTGGATCCCAGTTAACAGTCTGGATGTATAAAACTCAAAAAATTCAGAAATAATTATGGTTAACACTCCGGTGTGGGGTGAATTTCCCGCCAAAATATAAGATGGCTCTGTCTTTTGGTTTTGTTCCATCCACCAAAAGGGTGGATTACAAACAAATATTTGGTAATACGCAGTTACAATCGGCCCGAGTTTACACGTTTCCCGCACTCCACCGCAAATCTATATGAACCGAGTTAAAGACGGCTCCCGCGGAGTACGCGCAATTCACGCGAGCCGACTTAACTCGTTTCCCGCACTCCAAGTGTATGTGTGTGAACAGTGGAGAATAAGCACTTAAAAGAACGTTATAGCCCTGACCGGTTTGGCTCAGTGGATAGAGCGTTGGCCTGTGGACTGAGGAGTTCCAGGTTCGATTCCGGTCAAGGGCATGTACCTTGGTTGCGGGCACATCCCCAGTAGGGAGTGTGCAGGAGGCAGCTGATCAATGTTTCTCTCTCATCGATGTTTCTAACTCTCTATCCCTCTCCCTTCCTCTCTGTAAAAAATCAATAAAATATATTTTAAAAAAAGAACGTTATAAAAATATCTCCAAGTCTCTTGAAATTAGCCAGTTTTACATTAGATACCACATTGGGATGATGTGTTTACAAGAAATTTGATGGAGCACAGTATTGAAGGATAACATGTTACTAAATGATATGCCTACTCTATTCTAGTTGAAATATGAATTGGTTTAAAATAATTCCACTAAAATGGCAAAACGGTATCCCTGGACCACCTTCTTTTTCATCCTTGTAGCCCCAAACACTGAGCACAGCTCTTGCTGTAGATGTACCAATTATTTACTGATGTCAAGATGCTTGTTCAGGAGCATGGAGAGGGAAGTTGGAGAATCATCCTACTCCCCTCCAAGTGAAAATCTACAATCTTCCTAAAGAACCCAGAAACAATATTTCTAAATGCTAGCTTAGAAGTGCATAAGAAAATTGTAGAGAAACCAGATAGAGACTGCTGCTTCTATCTGATAGGGGGCGATGCCGCGGGCATAACCAACTGGACAGTCGTTCAACAATTCAAGACGTAGGAATGGTCTTAATTTCTGAAGGAAAAAAGTCTGAAGAAATTACTTGTGACCAGACATGGTTAAGATGGAGACTAAGCTGAAAAAACGCAGGGCGTACCCTGTAAAGAATGAGAAAATAGACTTCTTAGCTTGTTTATAACAACGGGAGGCCGCTGTACATGAATTGCACATATAAGTCCACAGTGTAAAGATGAAAAGGTCATGTAAACAGTTCGTGTTTTTAAAAGTTAAAAGCGAAAGCTATGAATTTTTTTTAAAAAAATCACATGCATTAGTGTTCAGTATTAGGAACTGATGAGAAAAGCAAGTCGCACACATGGTTCCCACCGAAATCCCGTCCGTCCAGGTCCCTAACGGCCCGCACCCCGCTAGCGGTCTCGCCCACGCCCCGCCCCTGCCCGCGCGGCGCCCACGTCCCCGGGTTCCCTCGTGCACGGCCTCCGCCCTCATGCCAGGGTCCCAGAGAGGTTCTAATAACGCGCCTGCTCCCAGCGGGCCCCCAGCGGCAAAGCGGCTCCGCCCGCAAGCGGGCCCGCGAGGGGCGGGAGGGACGCCGGCGCGCGAGGCCTCTCGGGCCTGCCAGGCCAGCGGCCGCGGGACGAGGGCGGGGATCGGAAGGATACGGAACCCACGGGCATCTCCGGGGGGGTGAGGCGTCCCTCGGCCGCCCAGCCCGGCCGCCCCGCCGCCTCTGGTACCGAATCTGAACCGTGGTCCTGTAGAAACTTGATAATGTCCTTCTTGGGCAGCTGCTCGCTGCGCAGCTGCTCCACGGTCCAGGCCCGCTGTGGGACAGCCGCCGCCATCTTCCCCCGCTGCCGCGGCTTTACTGAGCCGGCCCGCGGCGCTGCGTCGCCCCGCCCCCAGGGGCGTGGCCCCGGCTCGGCGCTGAGGGGGCGGGGCCACTGCGCCACCCCGCGAGACTGGGCGGCCCTTGAGTGACGTCTAGGCGGCGCTTTGAGGGCTTCTTTTTTGAGTCAGGGTAAAACCCAGCTGATGTGACCCTTGCAGATGATGGCACGCTGTCATCTATTATTAGTTGGAACCCCTGTGAGGAGACCTGATATTTACCCACAATTGTTTTTAACGTCGGGCTACTATGCCTTTTTAATATATATGTTTATTTAAAGGAAGTGCCCTTTTTTATACTTTATTGATTTTAGAGAGAGGAAGGGAGAGGGAGAGATAGGAACATCAATGATGAGAGAATCATTGATTGGCTGCCTCCTGCACGCCCCGAAACGGGGCATGTGCACCTGGGACCCTGCAGTTCGTAGGCTGATGCTCTATGCACTGAGCCAACGGGCAAGGGCTACTATGCCTTTAAGTCTATAACCTGCTAAAGAAAATAATAGAGACTTCAGGCATCTAATCTCATTTTATCTAGTTCTAGCCCAAATATTTACACCTAAATTGACTCATTTCTTGTCCATCAAAACAACCCTTATCTGACCATCTCCTTTTTGAGACTCACACAAGAGAAACAGTTTGCCTAAAAGCAAATTCAGAACTTGACCAAATAAAGCGTTAATATTAATATTCAAAATACCTCATAATGTGTGTATACTTTCCCTCACTATACAAGGAAACAGATTTGTAGAGGTTAAAGTCGCCAGGTTTAGAGTAGGTGGAGAAGTCTGAGAAAGTTATTGTTAAAGTAGACATACCACACCAACCATATTTATAAAGATGTAAAGGAGTACCAGACGCCTTTTTTCTTTCGGATTTTCCAACAATATCAGCACCAAACCATTTAATTCCTCTTAGCAATAAAAACAGTAAGATAATGGGTTGTCACGCCTAATACTGCAAAAAAGAGACCTGACATTTTGTTTTCTCAGCCTGGACAGATAAATAAATAGGACATTTAATTCAATTGAAACAATTTCGCTTTTCACCTTATCTTCTGATTTAAAAACACAACAAGGAATAAGAACATTATAGATGATCGATAACGTTAAGTTCACAAAAAATATGAGTATCCATTGTCCTGGGGATCTCCAGCTTATTTATTTTTATTATTTTAAGCGATACCACTTTAGCAATGACGCCCTAACACAGTGGTTCTCAACCTTGGCTGCACATTAGAATCACCTGGGACTATTTTTTTTTTTTTTTTTTTTTGGTGCCCTTGACCGGAATCGAACCTGGGGACCTTCAGTCCGCAGGCCGATGCTCTATCCACTGAGCCAAACCAGTTAGGGCTGGGAATCTTTTTAATATCCTGATTTCTGGGCCTCATCCTCCAGAAATTCTGTTTCTTTGTTATGGGGTGAGGCCACAACATTAGTAACAAAGAAACAGAATTTCCGGAGGATGAGGCCCAGAAATCAGGATTTTAAAAAGATTCCCAGGCGATTCTAATGTGCAGCCAAGGTTGAGAACCACTGCCCTAAGACCTAGTCATTGGAGAAGGAACTGAAATTCAGAGTCTATAGGAAAACTGAACATGGGACCAAATTTAGAGTAACTCCAAAACAATGCTCACGCCTCCCGGCTTGGCTGCCGGGTTTCCGGGAAGCCAGCCAATCATCTCCCCAACGCGCTCTCAGTGGCGGCATTTTCAACTGGGTAAGCTGTCCTCGGCCCCGCCCCGTGTCCCACTGTTCGGTGCGGAAGTAACAGATGGAGATCGGCCCGTAGCGGTTCGGCTGGAGCCCGGGAGAAGCCTTTGGGGGCCGGAGGCCTAATGAGCGGCCGGCAGAGAACGCTTTTTCAGACGTGGGGCCCTAGCCTCTCCCGATCCGCCGGGGCTCCGAGCTGCAGCTCCGGAACCGAGCGGCCTCAGAGCCCCGGCACCTCCCGGGCGCGTTCTCCTGCCCCCGCGGAGGCTGCCGACGAACAGCCGGAGTCAGACGATGATGTGTTGCTGGTCGCGGTGTACGAGGCAGAGCGGCAGCTGAATCTGGAGAATGGCGGGTTCTGCGCCTCAGCGGGCGCGCTGTGGGTTTACCCTACTAATTGCCCCGTGCGCGACTACCAGCTGCACATCGCCCGGGCCGCCCTGTTCTGCAACACGCTGGTGTGTCTGCCCACGGGGTTGGGCAAGACCTTTATTGCCGCCGTGGTCATGTACAATTTCTACCGCTGGTTCCCATCAGGCAAGGTGGTCTTCATGGCCCCCACGAAACCTTTGGTGACACAGCAGATCGAGGCTTGCTACCGCGTGATGGGTATCCCGCAGTCCCACATGGCCGAAATGACAGGTATTTCAGAAAGAACGGGCTAATTTGAAATTGAGCTTGGTAGGGCAAAGTACCTGTTCCGGTGGCAATGGAGCTAAAGAAGTTCCTGACCCATGTGGAATGGTCCCCAGATCATATGTTTATCTTGCATCCTCTCCCTTAAAACCTCATCTACGGGCATACGTCGTTTTAATTGCGCTTAGCTTTGGGCTTCACAGATGTTGCAGTTTTTACAAATTGAAGGCAAGAGCCTCCACCAGCTGAAAGATTAACAGTTGCTTTCTTGTGGCTGCCTAGAAGTGAACCCGCAATGTCTCTGAAGTATGCCGATACTTGTAGCAGGTCCAGCGATAATGAATAGAATTGCTTTATTCAGTCTTCAGAACCCCCCCCCTCCCCCGCCGCTAGCTTGTCAGAGTATTTTGAAGCTAATAACTGTGTATATGTACCTCATCGGTTACCCAGTTTCACTTTTATTTACAGGATCTACTCAAGCTTTCACCAGGAAGGAAATATGGCACAATAGGAGAGTCATTTTTCTCACACCTCAAGTCATGGTAAATGATCTTTCTAGAGGAGCTTGTCCTGCTGCTGAAATAAAGTGTCTAGTTATTGATGAAGCTCATAAAGCTCTTGGAAACTATGCTTATTGCCAGGTAATATTTTGTTTAAAAGTTTGGGGTTTTTTTTTGCAAATGCATTTTATTTATTTACTTTTCAGTAAGCTTAAATCCTTGGGGGGGACAGCATTACATGGATTCTGTGTCCAGTTATATTCTGTGCCCCATTATAGCCTTAGCAGGAATGTGGCTTTGCAATTAAGGACAAACCGTGCCACAGTTTCCATGAGCACGAGTTACCTTTCCGCAGATTACTCTGGTTTTGTTCGGTTTGCTACCAGCAGTCACTGTGTTGTTCTTTGCTTTGCACACATAAGCACATCTCCTGCTTAGATAGAATTCAGTTTCATCTCAAGCATAAACACCTTCAATTTTAAGAAGAGTTGTGTGCCCCCTCTTGTTCCTGAGACCTCCCCCCATTATAGCCTGCAAAAATGGCCTTTCCTTGCATACATTTTGTCATTTAATCCTTCAAAACAATATTCCTTCAAAGACCACAGCCTTCCAGACATATTTGTCTTTTAGAAGTCCTGTTCCCAGCAGGCCTTCACAGGGTCCAAGATGGTGGAAAAAGCTAAAAGTATTTTTTAGTGTAAACATTGTTAAAGAGCATTTTGGGGAATAACTGTTAATGATGGAAGTTATTGATTGTGACATTATTATGAAAAGCCTTATCTATTATCTCAGGACAGTGATAGAAAATACTATTCTCTAGCCATTCAAATCAGTATCTCTGCCGTAGTTTTTTTTTTTTTTTTTAATGCTTAACAAGGTTATTAGTGTCTGATGCAGATGACAAGAGCCTAGTCATCATTGAGGCAGTGATTCATCGTAGGGTCTCGCTGAGGTTTTGTAACTAAGATAATCCAGAAATTGGTAGTGGGTATGCAGTGTCATTCCTTGGCAGGTAGGTAAAATAATACTTAAACATTAAGGTTGTTTTGAAGGATTAAATGACAAAATGTATGCAACATACTTATGGTGCCTTCCAGTTAAGTATTATCTATATACTAGAGTCCCAGTGCACGAAATTCGTGCACGGGGATGGGGGGTGGGGAGTCCCCTCAGCCCAGTTGCACCCTCTCCAATCTGGGACCCCTCGGGGGACATCCCTCTCGCAATCCAGGACTACTGGCTCCTAATCGCTCACCTGCCTGCCTGCCTGGCCGCCCCCAACTGCACCCCTCCGCCGGCCTGGTCGCCCCTAACTGCCTCCCTGCCAGCCTGATTGCCTCTTACTGCCCCTCCCCCCCCAGGCCTGGTCACCCCCAACTGCCCCTCTTGCCAGCCTAGTCGCCCCACGCAGCCTGCTTGTTCAGTCGTTTGGTTGTCCCTCACTAACCCCCCTGCCAGCCTGGTCGCCCCATGCAGCCTGCTGTTCAGTCGTTTGGTCGTCCCTCACTAACCTCCCTGCCGGCCTGGTTGCCCTCAACTGTCCCCCCTGCTGGCCTGGTTGTAGGCAGCCATATTGTGAGGGTGTTATGGTCAATTTGCATATTACCTCTTTATCATATAGGATATAAAAGGCTAAGCAACCAACCATCCATCCGTCTGACTGATCAGCCAGTACATATGATGCACACTGGCAATCCTATATAATAAAAGGGTAAATGCAAATTGATCAAACAGCAGAATGACTGGTCACTATGGCACGCACTGACCACCAGGGGGCAGACGCTCAATGCAGGAGCTGCCTCCTGGTGGTCAGTGCGCTCTGTGGGAGCACTGCTCACTCACAAGCCAGGCTGACAGCTGGTGAGTACAGCAGCCTGTCTCTGCAGCAGTGCTAAGGATGTCTTACTGGGGGTTAGGCCCGCTCTCTTTGGGGAGCGGGCCTAAGCTGTCAGACATCCCCCGAGGGCTCCTGGACTGTGAAAGGGCACAGGCCAGGCTGAGGGACTCTCCCCCCCCCCCCAAGTGCACAAATGCATGCACTGGAACTCTAGTCTGTATATATAAAAGGCTAAGTGACCGACTGTACGTCTGTCTGACCAACCGACCGACTGGCCAGTACATATGACGTGCACTGGCAATTTAAAATTAAACGTTGACTCACGCATGCACAATACATACAAAGCTCTCACTGGCACCAGTCACTGGCGCCAATTGCACATGTGTGTTTCAATCTGTAATTGTCAATCGTGAATTTGGTTGACACTTCTATTACAGTGAAAGGGCGAATAGCGATGTTAAAATATTTCTTCTAATTAATTTCCTCTCAATGTGCATGAATCTGTGTACCCAGCCACTAGTAAGAATATAAAGTACAAAGGTGAAGAGGTGGGCTATAGCTGATGAGGTACTTAAGGGCCAGGTCATGAAGGCATTTGTATTTTATGCTTAGCCATTTGAATCTTTTTTGTAGGCCACAGGAGATGTAGGAGGTTGACACTCATTGAAAAATGTTTAGCTGGAAGATACTTAAGATTTAAAAAAGATTAGGTGAGAGAAGGCTAAAGGTAGGGTGTGAAATGAGGGGTATGAGGAATTTAGGATGACTTCCAGGTATCTGACTTAGAAGACTGGGAGGATATTGGTGTTACCAGTCAAGATGAGGAGTTCTGGAAGCAGAGAAGATTTGGGGTATTATGGAAAAACAGGAAAGATAGTACAGTTTTAGATTGTTGAGTTTAAGATGTCTATGAGTAATCTAGCTGTAGATATGCAGTAGGTGATAGAAGTGTTCTCACTGGAGAGTTCTGAGCTGGAGGTAACAGATTTGGAAATCAGCATATATGTGGTAGGTAGTTAAATATATAATAGCTGGTGATAGTAGGGAGACAGTATGACGTAAGGATAGAAGGGAATGTTGATTGCATTTAGTGCAAAGAGATACATTTCATTGTCAGTGAATTTGCTTTTTGTGTGTGTGTTTTTTTAAATATATTTTTATTGATTTCAGAGAGGAAGGGAGAGGGAGAAAGAGAGACAGAGAAACATCAATGATGAGAGAGAACCATTTATCAGCTGCCCCCTGCATGCCTTTTACTGGGGATCAAGCCAGCAACCTGGGCATGTGCCCTGTCCAGGAATCCAATCGTGACCTCCCGGTTCATAGATGAATGCTCAACCACTGGGCTATGCCCAGGCAGTTTGTGAATTTGTAAAGTAGTTTCTTTGTTGTTAATCCTCTCTCGAGGATATTTTTTCCATTAATTTTAGAGCAAGTGGAAGAGAGGTGTGTGTGTGGGGGGGGGGGGGGGCGTGGGGAGCGGGGAGGGAGAAAGAGAGAAACATTGATGTGAAAGAGACACATAGATTGGTTGCCTCCCACACACACCTGGCCTGGCTGGGGATCAATCATTGAACCTGCAACTCAGGTACATACCTTGACTAGGAATTGAATCAATCAGCCATCCTTCAGTCTGCTGGCTGACACTAACCACTCGCTCATTGGGGACTTTTTAAGTGTTATTGTATTCTATATCTGTATTAACTTTTGGAGAATTGTCATCTTTTTAAAAAATTATTTTTATTGATCAGAGAAGAAGGGAGAGAGAAGGAGAAACATCAATAATGAGAATCATTAATCGGCTGCCTCCTGCATGCCCCCCACTGGGGACCGACCCTGCAACCCCGGCATGTGCCCTGACCAGGAATTGAACTGGGATATCCTGGTTCATAGGTTGATGCTCAACCACTGAGCCACACCAGCTGGGCTCATCTTTCTTATAGTTGATCTTAGCCAGGAAATGGGTATATTTTTTATTTATTTGTATTTTTCCACGTTAAATTAATACCCAAATATGTTAAGGTTTCTGCTCAAAAGGGGCATGTACAAAATTTTATTCTAACTATGAAATTGATTTTGTAGACTTAGCTTATATTTAGCACCTCTAATTCATTTATTTAAAAACAATTTCTAGGCATTAGGTGATTTCTTTTTTAAACTACAAGGTGTATGCTTTTATTGAGTTCAATGAGACATTGCATGTACTTCATTAATACCCAACAGCCTTGAGAGTTTATGCTATGTTGAATATTTCAGATATAGGTTCTAACAGGCACATCAGCTCAATGAAGAATGTAGCTCCTAGAAAGTCCAGGGTTACAAACATAATACCATTTCCTCTTCGGCAAATGCTTGAGAATTCCTCCTGGAATAAAGTCATGTATTAAATCAGTTTTGTCTTAAATCAGTTTTTATTTATTTTTATTTTATTTCTTTTTCTTCTCTTTCTTCCTTACATCAGGTTTTAATTAGAACAATTCTATTTAAGTTTTCATTAAGTATTACTCTGTATCTTTATATGCATTCTGTATCATTAAAAAAAAAATCCTCCAGCCCTAACCAGTTTGGCTCAGTGGATAGAGCGTCAGCCTGCGGACTGAAGGGTCCCAGGTTCCATTCCAGTCAAGGGCATGTACTTTGGTTGCGGGCACATCCCCAGTAGGGAGTGTGCAGGAGGCAGCTGATCGATGTTTCTCTCTCATCGATGTTTCTAACTCTCTATCCCTCTCCCTTCCTCTCTGTAAAAAAATCAATAAAATATATTTAAAAATATTAAAAAACTCTCCAGAAGTAATGTTTTTTGAGTATTAATCAAGATTCAGTGTAAGTCTTATTGAATTAATCCTTGATATAGGTTGAAATAGAGTATTTTTTAGATAATCTAATTTTACTGTTTCCAGAGCTATTGTGGGACTCTTACAGCTATTTCTGCAACTGAGTATAGGGGTCCTTCCTCCTGGTATTGAGGACTAGTGTGAAGGGGAATATGGGATTCTGACAAATTATCTGACAAATTATAAAAGTCTAATTGACGGTTTGACCGGTAGCTATGATGCACACTGACCACCAGGGGGCAGACGCTCAATGCACAGGCATGGAAACATGGAACAGACTGATGAATGTCAGAGGGAGGGGAAGGAGAGCAGTAAGAGATTAACCAAAGATCTTATATACATACATAGAGGCCCATGCACGGATTTGTGCACCGGTGGGGTTTTTTTAGATAATCTAATTTTACTGTTTCCAGAGCTATTGTGGGACTCTTAGAGCTATTTCTGCAACTGAGTATAGGGATCCTTCCTCCTGGTATTGAGGACTAGTGTGAAGGGGAATATGGGATTCTGACAAATTATCTAGTGATAATCATACCAGAAGTGGTATTGAATTTAAACTGCAGAGTTTAGAATGATGCTTTGATTCCACTGAGAAAATGTTTTAGGATTTAAAAGGAAAGTTTGATTTTTAAAATTACCCCAAATTAGCCTTATTATTATTTTAATTATTCCTCACCCAAAGATTTTTAGAGAGAGGGAGAAAGAGCAAAACATTGATGCAAGAGAGAACCATCAACCAGCTGCCTCCTGTATGAGCCCCAACTGGGAATTGAACCTGCAACATTTTGGTGTACCGAACAACACTCTAACCATTGAGCCAAACCAGCTAGGGCACTTTATTCTTTTATAAATAAATTTAATTGAAAAATTGTGAGCCTTCCATATACAGTCTAACTTCTTTAAAATCCTAGAACAATTTTTTTTCATTTTACGTTATGATTTACATTAATCTGGTAAGTGTGCATATGGATATAGCTGCAAGGCTAGACTGTGGCCCAAGCAATGGGCAATGGACTCTTTTTTCTTCCATTTGCTAGTGTATTAGGCCTTGATGTGATAGCTTTATATATAGAAGAAACTCTAAAGTTTTGATTGGTGTGGAGTATAAACCTAAGTTGGTTCTCTGGATAAAATGACTAACGATAGTCCCATCCACTAGACCCGTGGTCTGCAAAACTGCTGCTCGCGAGCCACATGCGGCTCTCTGGCCCCTTGAGTGTGGCTCCTCCTAAGCCCTTAGAGTACCCTAATTAAGTTAATAACCATGTACCTACCCATATAGTTTAAGTTTAAAAAATTTGGCTCTCAAAAGAAATTTCAATCATTGTACTGTTGATATTTGGCTCTGTTGACTTATGAGTTTGCTGACCACTGCACTAGACCGTCAGTACTCTGAATAAAGAAATAATGGTAATGTAATATATAATGGTTTATTTAACAGAATCATTATTATTTTTGTACTGG
>NW_005871129.1:785036-874362 GCF_000147115.1 Myotis lucifugus
TAAAGGTAAGTAAAAATGTCTTTTCATTTATTAAAATTTATGAAAATAAGAACTTTTGTATGTGGCCACATCAGTTTTCCATTCTAGTATTTAATTTGACATTAGGACTACAATATTCCTATAACATGCCTCTCTTTTCTTCTGCTTGTAGAAGTTTTTCTACATTAGTAGTTTTCAGATTTCAGTGTGCATAAGAATCACCTAAAGCCATTTGTTAAATTGTTACTGTTTTCAGTCTTCTAAAAAAGTTTTATTTTGAAATACTGTAACTTTAGAATATTTTCAAAATGTGAAGTCTGTGTATCCTTTGCTCATCTTCCCCTACTGTTAATGTATTATATGACCGTTGTAAAATTATCAACACCAGGAAATTAACGGTACAATACTAGTAACTAATCTGCAGACCTTATTGAATTTTGCCAGTTTTTCAACCAGTGTCCTTTTTTGTTCCAGGGTCCAATTCAGGATCCCCATTGTATTTAGTTATCATGTCTCCTTTGACTTTCACCTGTGACAGTTCCTCAGTCTTTTTTGTCTTCCATGATCTTTGCTTGTTTTTCACGATGCTTTTGAAGAGTGGGTACCGTTATTTTGTAGAAAATCCCTCAATTTAGGTTTGGTTGATATTTTCTCATGATTGGAGTGAGGTTAGGCATTTTTGGCAAGGATATCCCAGAAGGGGTACCTTTCTCATGTATCTGAGAATACATGATGTTGATTTGTTTCATTGCTGGTGCTGTTAATCCTGATTTGGTTAAGATGACGTTCCAATTTCTCCATTGTAAAATTACAATTGTCCCAGGTATCCTCAGGGAATTGGGTTCCAGGACCCTATGGATACCAAAATCACAGATGCTCATCTAATCTATGCACATCCTCTTGTATACTTTACATCATCTGTGGATTAGTTATAATAACTAAATGCTATGTAAATGCTATGTAAATAGTTGTTATACCTGTATAGTTTAGGGACTAATGACAAGAAGAAAAAGTGTACATGTTCAGTACAGATGCAGTCATTTTAGGCCTAACTCCATAGTCCATTTTAGCAACAATGTAACATTTCTTTTTGGATATTTTTGATCCTTGGATGCAGAATTCACAGGTATATATTCCCAGAGGGTAGACTGTATTGTTTTTCCTTTTGTAACTAATAAGTATGTGTTGAGGGAGATATTTTGAGACTATGTAAATATTCAGTTTTAGCATCCAATGATGGTTCTTGCCTACAGCGATTATTTCAGTAGTGTTTGCCTTATCATTGCTTCTTCTTTCCCTCATTTCTTTTACATTTGTTAATTTGAATTCTTAGTCTTCTGTAATGAAGAGCTGTCTTTTCTCCCATTTACTTATTAACTCAGTTCTTTATATCAATATGGAATAATGGATTTTTTTTATGGGCTATAATGCAATACTATCATTAATTTTGTTGTTCAGATTGTTCCAGTTTTAAACATTGGGACTGCCTTGAGGTGGCTCCTGTGTCCATTAGAAAGCACTTAAAAAAAAAAAAACCCACAAAATTTTCTAAGTTTCTGGCATCAAGATATTTTATGGTCAGCCCTGGCTGGTGTGGCTCAGTTAGTTGGGCGTAGTCAGGTGCACCAAAAGGTTGCTGGTTCGAATCCTGATCAGGGCATATACCCTGTAGGGGAAGTGCAGAAGGCAGCCAATTGATATTCTATACTTTGATGTTTCTCTTTCTTCCCCTTCCTCTCTCTCTAAAAATCAATATTATATGAGATATTTTATGTTTATTTAGTTTTTTCCCCCGTCTCAGCCATGGAAACAACAATTTCCCGAGGGAGGACTTGCTTCTTTTAGTGGAGGTTGGTAAAAATGTAGATTTTGAGTGCTATCCATGACATTAGTTGTTTTTTGTTTTTGTTTTTTGTTAAACCTCACCTGGGGATATTTTTTCATTGCTTTTTAAGGAGAGTGGAAAAGAGAGGGAAAACCGAGGGAAACATCGATATGTCGATTGGTTGCCTCCTGCAAGAGCCCCACCGGGGCCTGGCCGGGGGGGTGGGGGGGGCGAGCCTGCAACCAAGGTACGTGCCCTTGACTGGAATCAAACCTAGGACCCTTTGGTCTGTAGGCCAACTCTCTATCCACTGAGCCAAACCAGCTAGGGCTATCCATGACATTCTGATTTCAGTAATTGAGTGGTTTTCTGTATTGGCTTTTGGGCACTTTCTAAGGTATTTTAAGCGCTGCCTATCCATAGATTTTTTTTTTATTATTGATGATTTTTTGAAATTTCTGTTCTATCTCTTATCCTCCCCCAACTTTATTTAAATATGCTTATTTTTAATATATTTTTATTGATTTCAGAGAGGAAGGGAAGAGAGAGAGAGAAACATCAATGATGAGAGAGACTCATTGATCAGCTGCCACGTGCATACCCCCTACTGGGGATCGAGCCTGCAACCCAGGCATGTGCCCTTGACCGGAATCGAACCCAGGACCCTTCAGTCTGTAGACTGATGCTCTATCCACTGACCCATACTAGCTAGGGCTACGCTTATTTTTAGTAGCGACTTGAGCTTGTAAGTCTTTGCTTAATTGTCATCTTTTCAGAAAGATCCACTGTAAGCCATCAAAAGTCAGCTCCCCTATCTTGTGATTTTCTTAATATTTATCATAATCTGTCATTTTTTTGCTTATTCATTTATTTGTTGCCCTTTGCCTACTAAAATAGTAGCTACATGAATGTAGGGGTTATGTCTATCTTGGTTATAGTTCTATTACCAATTCAATACCTGCCATGTGGGAGTTACTCAGATATTTGTGGAATGAATGAATGGGTAAAAATATTAAAGTCTTACTCATTTTTATAAAGTGGTCATAAATTTACTCTAGATTTAAATATATGTGGACCCTCTGTAACTGTAGTAAACTACCTTTTTAGGCCCAGGTATTGATAATACAAAGGTGATTAAGATGTGATTCTTGCCCTTGAGTTTTGTCTAAAACTAAGCCCATTAAGCTTTTCTAGTTTTTGGTTCTTTTTTTTAAAAAAGAAATTCTAATCCTGGCTGGTGTGGCTCAGTTGTTTGGAGTCTCCTCCTGTACACCAAAAGGTGTTGGGTTTGATTCCCAGTCAGAGTACAAACCCAGGTTGCAGGTTCAATCCCCGGTTAGGGTGAGTTCGGGAGACAACCCATCGATGTTTCTCTCTCTCTCTCTTTCTCTCTCTCTCCCTCTTCCTCCCTCCCCCTCTCCCTTCCTCCCTGCCTCCCTCTCCTTTCCTCTCTAAAAAATTAAGTAGCCCAGCTGGCATGGCTCGGTGGTTGAGCATCGACCTATGAACCAAGAGGTCATGGTTCGATTCCTGTCAGGGTACATGCCAGGTTGTGAGCTTGTTCCCCAGTGTGGGGTGTGCAGGAGGCAGCCAATCAACGATTCTCTCTCATCATTGATGTTTCTACCGCTCTCCCTCTCTAAAGTTAATAAAAATATATATTAAAAAATTAAATAAGTAAATGAATAAAATTATCATTAATCTTTTTATAAAAAGCTCTTAATTTTTAGATACTTTCAGGATTGAATCTTCCTTTCTCTCTCTCTATTCCTCCCTCCTGCCTTTCTCCCATCCCTTCCCTCCCCCTCATTTAGCTCTCAGTCACAATGTCAGTATTATAGTCTAATGGTATAGCAGTTGTTTGTACCAACAGGCTTTATTTATTTATTTATTTAATAAAGATATTTTATTGATTTTTTACAGAGAGGAAGGGAGAGGGATAGAGAGTTAGAAACATTGATGAGAGAGAAACATTGATCAGCTGCCTCCTGCACACCCCCTCCTGGGGATGTACCCGCAACCAAGGTACATGCCCTTGACCGGAATCGAACCTAGGACCCTTCAGTCTGCAGGCCGACACTCTATCCACTGAGCCAAACAGGTTAGAGCCCAACAGGCTTTATGTTCTTACTGCAGTTCCCTAATTTTACAATTTAGTTCCTTTATGAGCTTTCAGTGAATGAAATTTATCCACAGAAATATATTCACATCATATATATTGATTTAAATGAAAAAATATTCCACTAATTTATCAATAATTGATTTAATAGTAACAAGACTTCTATTTTCTCTCACAAAAATCAGTGGAAAGTATTTGCCAGGGCTCAGGGAAATCTGGATTCTAGTTTTGGTTCTAAAATGGACTGTTATAATTTGGGGGGATTTAGTTTTTAAAAATTCTGTTGTCTGAGTCTTTATAAAACATTGATGGAGCCCAGCTGGCATGGCTCAGTGTTTGAGTGTCAACTTATGAATCAGGAGGTCACGGTTTGATTCCTGGTCAGGGCACATGCCTGGGTTGCAGGCTTGATCCCCAGTGTGGGGCATGCAGGAGGCAACTAATCAATGGTTCTCTCTCATCATTGACGTTTTATATCTCTCTCCTCCTCTCCCTTCCTCTCTGAAATAAATAAAAATATATTTTAAAAAAAACAAAAAAATTGATGAATTTGGAAAGTGCAAAATATATTTGATTAACTTGTTGGACATTTACTAATATTCTTATTTCTTAAATGTTTGACTTGAAGGGCTGTGTGGAATAAAGATGTTTCAAAAGCCTTATTCCCCTGTTGTACCATTTCTGATGTATTTAGAGTTAAAAAAATATTTAATGATATGAATTTCTAATATTTCCTTCAAAATTTTACTGCTATTTTATTTCTTATAGTGACAAAGTGAAATATTTAACATGTAATATAATTTATAATCATACTTAATTGGTTTTATGTAGGCTGTGCAACAGGTTATTACTAACCTACTAATTGGGCAGATAGAACTTCGTTCTGAAGATTCACCAGATATTTTGCCATACTCTCATGAAAGACGAGTTGAAAAGCTTGTTGTTCCCCTTAGTGAAGAACTTGCAGCCATCCAAAAGGCATATGTACAGGTAAGTCATCTTTTTAAAATATGTTTTTCATTGATTTTAGAGAGAGAGGAAGGGAGAGAGAAACAATGATTGGCTGCCTCCTGCTCACCCTTACTGGAGATCGAACCCACAACACAGGCATGTTCCTTGACCGGGAATCCAACTGGTCACCTCTGGGTACATAGGGACGCTCAACCGACTGAGCCACACTGGCCAGGGCAGGTAAGCCATTTTTATCACAGTTCAGGGTTTCAATAGATAAACTGATAATATAATTATTTTAGTTAATAGAATCTAGCTGAGAATATATAGTTATTTTATAATTAATATGTTGGAAAATTCTTTGAAATTAAAAGTTTTGAAAAGAGCGCCATTCTTTACATACACTGACAAGCTGTTAAAGAAGAATACAAAATGGTGGACTATTTCTTTCTTTTTTTTAAAATTTATTTTTATTGATTTCAGAGAGGAAAAGAGAGGGAGAGAGAGATAGAAACATCAATGAGAGAGAATCATTGATCAGCTGCCTCCTGCACACCCCCCACTGGGGATTGAGCCCACAACCTGGGCATGTGCCCTTGACCAGAATCGAACCCAGGACCCTTCACTCCGCAGGCTGATGCTCAATCCACTGAGCCAAACTGGTTAGGACGATGGACTATTTCTAAAGCCAATAATAGCCTTATGTGGTTTTGTATTTTTTAGTAAGCCTTTTAATTGCAGTATTACTCTCCCATACTACACACACACACACACACACACACACACACACACACACACAGCAGAGTGCACAAAACATAAGTTTGCAGCTGAGTGACGTTTCACATAGTGAACACACCCTTAACATGTATCCAGATTCAATCAGAGGTTTCTAAGTAAGGAAATATACTTTCTATATTTTCCTCGTGGATCCCTTATATAATAATATTCTCAACTGGAGGCAATTTTGCCCACCTGGCAATATTTGGCAATGTCTTGACACATTTTTGGTTGTCATATCTGGAGTGGATGGGGACTTGCTACTGACATCTAGTAAGTTTATAGAGGCCAGGAATGCTGTTTAACTTTCTTCAATGAATAGGAGAGCACCGCTAACAACAAAGAATTATCTGTCAAATGTCAATATTATAGTTATTGAGAAACTTCTTACACAGTTTTTACTTTCATTGGGAGAAATTTTTGGTAACACATTGTTATTTCTGTAGTTCCTAATTAGCATCATCCTAGGACAGTGATGGCGAACCTATGACACGCGAACTCATTTTTTTAGTTGATTTTTCTTTGTTAAATGGCATTTAAATATATAAAATAAATATCAAAAATATGTCTTTGTTTTACTATGGTTACAAATATCAAAAAATTTCTATATGTTACACAGCACCAGAGTTAAGTTAGGGTTTTTCAAAATGCTGACATGCTGAGCTCAAAAGATTCGCCATCACTGTCCTAGGAGATGCTGATTATATCTTCACTACCATAGATTAAAGTGGCTTCTTTGCCACTCTTCCCATTGAGAGACAGGATACATTTCCCCTTTCTTAGGATCTAAGCTGGCCCTGTGACTGAGCAATAGTATGTGACGTACCTCAAGCTAGCCATGTTAAGAAGAAAGGAGGAACGAGTAAATAAGTAGCTAGAATTGAAAGTGTATACATATGGCCCCAGTAGAGCTATTTCAGCCACTTCCCAGCAATCTGAATCTGAGGCTCCAAACATCAGGAACAGAGTCAAACTGTCAGTGCAGTGCTCTGACGGGATTTTTTTTATTTTTAACATTTGTAATAATTTTAGACTTTCAGGAAATTTGCAAAAAATAGCATAGAGAGTTCCAGGGGGAGACACTTTAACAATATGCCAATATGACCTTAGCTGGTTTGTCTCAGTGGATAGAGCATTGGCCTGCAGACAGAAGGGTCCCAGGTTGCGGGCTCGATCCCCAGTAGGGTGTGTGCAGGAAGCAGCCAGTCAATGATTCTCTCTCATCATTTATATTTCTATCTCTCTCTCCCTCTCCCTTCCTTTCTGAAATCAATAAAAAATATATACTAGTATATCTATATATATAAAAGCCTAAGCAGCCCTTACAACTGAATGACCAGAACGACTGGTCGACCAGTCGCTATAACACGTACTGACCACCAGGGGACAAATGCTCAATGCAGGAGCTGCCCCCTGGTGGTCAGTGCACTCCCATAGCCAACTTCCCGTGGCCCCTCCCCCAGCTGACCAGCCTCCAGCGGCTCCTCCCCCTGCCCTCTGGGTGGCTGGCCAACCTCATGTTACCCCTCCCCGCCCTGCCGGCCAGCCAAACTCCCGAGGTTCCTCACCCTGGGCCCTGATTGGGGGACTGGCCGGCCAATCTCCTGGGGTCCCTCACCCCAGTTGGCTAACCCCCCAATAGGCCTCAATCGCTGGCCAGGCTGAGGGACCCCACCCGTGCATGAATTCGTGCACCGGGCCTCTAGTATATATATATTTAAAAAATATATATGCCAATATGGCCCTGGCCGGGTGGCTCAGTCAGTTAGAGCATCTTCCTGATACACCAAGGTTTCAGGTTTGATCCTCTATCAGGGCACATACAAGAAACAACAAATGAATACATAAATAAGTGGAACAACAAATTGATGTTTCTCTCTCTCTCTCTTTCTCCCTTTTTCTGTAAAATCAATTTAAAAAATGAAAATATTCTGTTTCTCAACATATTTTGCCCACTAATTTTAGCTTATAATTATGGTTCTTGTGTACAACAGTTATTTCTGTAGTGTTTGTCTAATCAGTGCTTCCTCCTTCCCTAATTTTTTTCACATTTGTTAATTTGAATTCTATAATGAAGAGTTCATTTATCAATTCAATTCTTTTTTTAAAAAACATTTTTTTTTTTTATTGATTTCAGAGAGAGAAAGGGAGAGGGAGAAAGAGATAGAAATATCAATGATGAGAGATAATCATCTGTCTGCTGCCTCCTACAGGCCTCCCACTGGGGGTTAAGCCCACAACCTGGGCATGTGTCCTGACCGGAAATCAAAACCTGACCTTCTGGTTCATGGGTTGATGCTAAACCACTGACCCACACCGGCCTAGCCAAATTCAATTCTTTAAATCAGTATGGACTAATGGATATTTATTTTATTCTGTGGGTTAAATTCAGTACTGTCATGATTAATTTTGTTGCTTTGGCCATTGAGAGCTCCTTTAAGAAGGCTCCTGTGTCCTTGAACATGTACTTATTTGTGGGTGGAGGAGCACTTTCTGACTTTTTGGCATTGCAAGATATTTTATGCTCATTTGTTATTTTTCTTGTCCCACCCACAAAATCAACCATTTCTACAAGGAATCCTTATTCCTTTTCTGGGAGAATGGTATTTAGAAACCAAAATCTGGGCATTGGATGTTCTCATTGTTACTATGGTGTCATAGCTCCTAGGCTGTGTCAGTGACCTGCTTGAATTCTTACCCACAGAACCAGAACCATGAACAAATAAGTGATTGTTGTTTTCACCTATGATGTTTTTGAGTAGTTTGTTGTTCAGGAATATATAACCAAAACATTCATCTATCATTTAACCTTTAGTAAATCTTTCTTAAAGTGAGGTTTTATAGTAACATTGTTTATTTTTTGTTTTAAAATTGTTTGTAACAAAATTCTTAGCATAATTTAATTTAAGATAAGGCAAAGTCTTTCTAAGAATCATCTCCTAACTACTAATACATTTGCTTACAAGAATGTAAAAATTATAATTTATATAATCACATATAAGAATTTAATTTTATCAATATTTTTTACATTTTTTTTATTGCTTAAAGTATTACAAAGGGTATTACATTTGAATATTTTTTTAATTTTTATTTTTATTGTCTGAAGTTTTACATATGTCTTCTTTTTCCCCAATTGATCCCCTCCCCGACCCCTTCCCAGCCCGGGCAAGCCCTCACCACCCCAGTATCTGTGTCCATTGGTTATGCTAATATGTATGCATACAAGTCCTTTGGTTGCTCTCTAACCCCCCCTCCCCTACCATTTGTCTCTAGATCGATCTATTCTTGTTCATCAAATTATGTTGATCATTATATCCCACATATGAATGAGATCATGTGATATTTATCTTTCTCTGACTGGCTTATTTTGCTTAGCATAATGCTCTCTAGTTCCATCCATGCTGTTCCAAATGGTAAAAGTTCCTTCTTTTTAATAGCGGCATAGTATTCCATTGTGTAGATGTACCAGAGTTTTTTAATCCACTCATCTGCTGATGGGCACTTAGGCTGTTTCCAAATCTTAGCTATTGTAAATTGTGCTGCTATGGACATAGGGATGCATATATCCTTTCTGATTGTCAATATTTTTAAGAGTGCTTCTTAGGGAGTGTGATCAGCAAAGCTGGAATGGAGGAAATACAAAAATGTACTAAAATATTTCCTATTTTAGAAAATAAAAATTATGCAAAAATTTGAATAGTTTATTACTTATGGCTGTAGTGTATCTTCATCTTCTCTTTTTTTCTTTTGCTGTGGCATTAACTTCAGTCCTTCATCAGGACCTTTTGTTTGATATTTCCTCTCCCTAGAATGCTCCTCAGAACCTCTCATGCTAGACACACCTCATCACTCAGATGTCAAGTATTACCTTTTCAAAGACATTGTCTTTGTCTACCTTACTTAATAATGACTCCTTCCCCTCAAAGACTCTATAACATTACTGTGTTTTAGGTTCTTAAATGCATTTACCATAATTGAAATTCTCTACTTTCTTGGTTCACTTTTTTATTCTTTGCCTCCCTCCTTTGTATATGAACTTTATGAAAACAGGGATTTCATTAGTCTCAGCCACAATATCCCCAGCATTTAGAACAATGCCTGATATATAATAGATAGTTAATAAATATTTTTTAAAAGAATGAATCAACAAATGAAATTAAATGTACTAAAAGCATTTTGATTTAGTCACTAGTCTACAAATTTTTTCCTATGTGCCAGATCTTGTTCTAGTCACTGAAGATACAGCAGAAATCAAGGTCATCTTTTCATTGTAGTTAGACTGAGAAAGGGAAGAAAGTTAAAAAATAAACAGATAAACACATATGTCCTTCAGTTACACTTGGGTTTAATAAAAGGTGTGCTGACTCTCATATGGATATTATCTAAATTCTTATTATATGTGATTATATAAATTATAATTTTTACATTCTTGTAAGCAAATGTACTTTAAAATTTTGTCATTACCTTTTTTGTATTTATGTGAACATTTAGGACAGATTTTAATGTATAGTTTAATATTATTATTTCAGTATGTGATAAAATGATTATATTTCAGAAAGGACTTTAAAAGACACTTAAACTAAATTTCTTTGTAATTTTCAGATTTTGGAAGCATTTGCCAGTTCTTTGATTCAGAGGAATCTTTTGATGAGAAGGGATATCCCCAATCTAACAAAATACCAGATCATTCTGGCAAGAGATCAATTTAGGAAAAACCCACCTACAAATATTATGGTAGGTAGTTTAAAATATATTTTGATAAAAGATAAAGTTTTGACTCAGAATCATAATGAAATGGAAATATTGATTATTTATTTATTTATTTATTTTTTAAATATATTTCATTGATTTTTTACAGAGAGGAAGGGAGAGAGAGAGAGAGCTAGAAACATCGATGAGAGAGAAACATCGACCAGCTGCCTCCTGCACACCTCCTACTGGGGATGTGCCCGCAACTAAGGTACATGCCCTTGACCGGAATCGAACCAGGACCCTTCAGTCCGCAGGCTGACGCTCTATCCACTGAGCCAAACCGGCTACGGCTGTTTTTTGATTTATATTAGCTCATCAGAAATTCAGATATGATTTATATGGTTTATAAAAGCATGAAAAAATTGAACAGGAATACGATTTAATGATTTCAATTATGATAAAGGTATCTTAGCCCGACCAGTGTGGCTCAGTGGTTGAGCATTGACCTATGAACCAGGAGGTTATGGTTTGATTCCCGGTCCTGGCACATGCCTGGGTTGTGGGTTTGATCCCCGGGCGGGGGGCGGGTTGGGGGTTGGGGGGGCCTGCAGGAGGCAGCCAATCAATAATTCTCTCATCATTGATGTTTTTATCTCTCTCTCCCTTCCTCTTTGAAATCAATAAAAATATATTAAAGATAAATTTGTCTTAAAACTTTTAATTAAGCATTGGTCTTTTAGTTCATTTCTGTTTTGCAAAGTCAAAGGGCCATGCTAGAGGGTAGATCCTAACTAACTTTTAGGCCCATACCATTTATCTTAACTCTCCATATGGAGATTGGAGGAAATATCACAGTAAGCTTCTTATTTCTAATCTTCATAGAAAAAAATAGGCAGGTAGGAAGATACCCATCAAACTAGATCCAAAGTCAGGAGATGCTCACAAGTACAAAAAGGCACCAAGTCATTCTCGGAACTGAGAAGGAACTCTTGTGCAAAAGATCAGAAGCAAATCAACGAAGGTATGAAGGAGATTGTGAACAAGCCAATTTGACTGAGGTAAAGGATTAAGGAAGTCAGAGGTGATAGTTAATCTAAGTGTGATCACATGGGAGGAGCTTTAAATGCTACCCCAGAAATATGGACTTTACAGTGTCTGGGCAACCATGAAGGGAGCCTTTTCTGTGAAATTGCACTATAATATACTCAACTTTAATAAAATGTTTTTAAATTTCTGCTAGGAGGTAAAGATTCATTGAAATTTTAAGTAGTAAATCTAAAACTGTTGAACCTGATCTTACTGAGGACAATTTATATTGTACAGAGAAGTGATTTTACCCTTTCAGGCAATTAGGCTGCCATTAAAAAAAAAATTGTTTGTTAATTTTATTTATTTATTTATTTATTTATTTATTTTTAAATATATTTTTTATTGATTTTTTACAGAGAAGAAGGGAGAGAGATAGAGAGTTAGAAACATCGATGAGAGAGAAACATCGATCAGCTGCCTCCTGCACATCTCCTACTGGGGATGTGCCCGCTGTTGAACCTGATCTTACTGAGGACAATTTATATTGTACAGAGAAGTGATTTTACCCTTTCAGGCAATTAGGCTGCCATTTAAAAAAAAAAATTGTTAATTTTAGAGAGAGAGAGAGAGAGAGCACACGAGACTGAAATATTGATTTGCTGTTCCATTTATTTATACATTCATTGCTTGATTCTTGCATGTGCCCTGACCAGGGATTGAACCCTCAACCTTGGTGTATTGGGACGAAGTTCTAACCAACTGAGCCACCCAGCCAGGATGAGGCTGCCATTTTAGGGCATTTATCACTATCCTGGAAACATTTTAAATGACTATCACTAAATGCTACTAAAAATGTAAGCTAGTAATGGAGAATGATTAAATATATTCTCATTGGTCTTCTTTTAAAATTATCTTATTATATAGATAGATCTGATGCTGCATGCTCACATATGGAATGTGTGCTTCCCTTTTCTTGAGAGTAGTGGTTACAAGCACAAGAACACTGCACCAAATACCCTGGATTCAAATGCTGGCTCTATTATTTACCACGTATATGAGGTTCTTCATCTGTAAAATGGGCAAAACAGTTCTACCTACTTCCTAGGTGTCGAGATCAAATGAGTTTGTACAAGTAATGTGCTTATAAGAGTGTATCCTCAGTGTCAGATGTTATTTTGGCATATATGCTTGGTGTTAAGTCTTGGTGTTAAATAGTCTGATTAATTATTTATACTGATGCTATAAAATTTGTGAGGATAGGCCTATATCTGACTTATTTTCCATTGTATCCCAAATGTTTAACTCAATGCTTGACACATAGTAGATACTTATCAAATAGTTTTGAAAGACGAATGAAACTATATACTGCTAATAATCCTGTATAATAAAACCCTAATATGCAAATTGACTGAACGGCAGAACAACCAGTCATTATGACTTGCACTGACGACCAGGGGGCAGACACTCAACGCAGGAGCTGCCCCCTGGTGGTCAGTGCGCTCCCACAGAGGGAGCACCACTCAGCCAGAAGCCAGGCTCACGGCTGGTGAGTGCAGCGGCAGTGGTGGGAGCCTCTCCCGCCTCCGCTGCAGGCGGGCGGTAAGGAGTGAGGGGTCCCGGACTGTGAGAGGGATGTCCACCTGCCAGCTTAGGCCCAATCCTCAGAAATATCGGGCCTAAGCTGGCAGGTGGATATCCCCCAAGTGGTCCTGGACAGCAAGAGGGTACGGCTCAGGTTGAGGGGACCCCCGCAGCGCAAGAATTTTGTGCACTGGGCCTCTAGTTTACCTATAAAGAAAAGCACTATATGATAAATGGTTTCCCCTTTACCTATTCTCTTTAAAATTTAAGTTTCCTGTTGAATTAAAGAAAACGATGTGAAGGGTCATGTTACATGGAAAATACATTGGCACCTTTCCATAGCACCATCCTATGACATTTAGTAGTACCATTAAGTTCTACATGGAACATGTATCTTCATTTATTTTCTCTGGTTAAATTTGATATATGCTTATTTTTCTAGGGAATACAACAAGGTATAATCGAAGGAGAGTTTGCTCTTTGTATTAGTTTATATCACGGTTATGAATTATTGCAGCAAATGGGAATGAGATCACTATATTTCTTCCTTTGTGGAATTATGGATGGAACTAAAGGTAAATTAAATAAATACACGTATAATTTTGGCTGAAGTTGAACATTTTGGGTTACTTAAAAATACTTTTAAAAAGCAATGAAATGGTTTTATACTTCTTTGATTTTGCTAAATTGCTGGAAAGAAACAAGCCATTCATTAATACATATGTGAATGTGGAACTGGAAAAAAGTTTCTGGCTTTCATATTTAAATTTGAAAAACTTGCTTTAATTGTTAAAGGTTACTTTTTAAAATACATAATAACTGATTAATTTTGCTATTAAGTTTACTTACTGGGAAAACCTTTTCTTAATTTCTGAAGGAATGACTCGGGTGAAAAATGAACTTAACCGAAATGAGGACTTCGTGAAACTCTATAATCATCTAGAGTGCATGTTTGCACATTCACGTAGTACTTCAGCAAGTGGCATTTCTACAATCGATAAAGGTCTGGTTTTTCTTTTAAAATTGTATATTGTTTCCTCTTCGTCAAGCTTAATTTTGAAATTTTGCTTAATTGATCCACATATCTATAGTTATATTTTGGTAGCAATAGACCTACCAAATTATAGAAGTTGGATAAGTAGAAAAAATAAATACTAGTAAAATACAAAAAAGAATAACTCAGGATAAATATACAAGTAGTATATATATAATAGAAGTTAGTAGTTGTTACTGGTAGTGAAAAAATTCTTAGAACTACCAAAAACTGATTTTATAGCTAAACTAAATATTTTTTTTCCTTCTACATTGTTGCTGATTCCTGTTTAGATTCTCTCTCGGAATGAAATTTTCATAAAAATTCAAAGTTTATTTTACAGTAAGACTTGTGTGCTATCTGGATGCTACTGAGTCTTTAAAGTTTTAACAAATCCATTTTTGAAAAGGATAATTAAAATGCATTGATATAATTGAATATGGAAAAATACAGAAATATTATTTTGACATTGGATTTTTTTTTTTTTTTTACATTTTGCAGGAGAAAAAGAATTTTTCTATAGTCATCCAAAATTAAAGAAATTAGAAGAAATTGTAGTTGAACACTTCAAGTCATGGAATGGTATGTCATATTTAATAGCCTGACTCATTAGTTTATCCTAACATTTCTTATGGAATAGGTGGTCTTTTAATTACTCTGGATAATGAATATAAAAAAGCACGGAAAGTTTGAGAGGATAGGTAAGAATGTTAAGAATACTGTAAGGTATGTGAAAAATAACAGTGAGTCTGGAGCAGTATAAGTGAAATACTAAAACAATATATAATATGATGGTAAGGAAAAGTGAACTAGGTAAGGAGTTGAAGTCATGAAGGAGACTGTTTTATATAGAGTGTTAGAGAAAGCTCTTCTGTAGGGTGATGTTTGAGCTGTTACCTGATGGAAGTGAGGAAGCAAGCTCTGGATTTCTCAGAGAGGATTATGCCAGGCAGACAGTAGCAGATTCACAGACCCTGGGGCAGTAAGGTGTGTGGTATAATTAAGGATCAATAAACAAACCAATTTGGCTGGAGTATTGTAATGAAGGTACAAGTGGTATTAGGAGGAGGTTGGAAAAGTAGCCAGGCGCAGACGTCAGGCTTGTATGCCAACAGGAATTCAGACTCTATTCTATGAATGTGTGTACTTTGTGAAACCAGTACAGAGGCATTTAGAGCAGTAGAATGACATGATCTCTCTTACATTTTTAAAAGATCACTCTGGTAGTTTTGTGGAAAATAGACATTGACCAGTTAGGAGACTTTTGCAATAGTCTAAGATGATAGCAGATGATGGTGGCTTGTACCAAGGTAATAGAGGTGGAGGTGCTCAGAAATGGTCATAGATTCTGGATATATTTTGAAGTTGGTGCCAACAGTATTTGTTGATGGATTGGACATAGGGTATAAGAAAAAAAAGGAATCATGGTGGGTAGGGGGGTGCATAAGCAAACTTGTTAGGGTGCTTCTGAGACATCTAAATAGAGATGTGTAGGCATTGGATAAGTGAATCCGGATCTCAGAAGAATAGTCTGCGCTATTTTTATCTGTTTACATTTACATCAATAAATTTTGGAGTCATCAGCATACGGGCTGTATTTAAAGTTTCAGGAATGGATATGATGACATCACCAGGAATACAGTTTAGAGATAAGAGAGGGCCTAGAATGTAGTCCTGAAGAGTAACAATAGTTAGAATTCAGATGAAAAAAAGCCACAAAGAAGATTGAGAAACCAGACAACTAGAGTGTCAGACAAGCTGAGAGAGGAGACTGTTTCAGTAGGAAGGAGTGGACTATGTTAACTACTGCTGAGAAATATGGTCAAATAAACCAAAAAGTGTCCATTGAATTTGGCAGTATGAAAGTTATTACTGACTTTAGTACAGTAGAATGAAGACAGAAAAGCAGGCTGCAACCAGTTGAAGGAGATAGGTGTTGCACTGAAAGAGCTATTGGCAATTGGTGCCTTTTTCTGTCAACATTATCAAGACTATTGACAACACTTAAATAAGGTCTGTAAATTAGTAATAATGTGTCAAAGTTAATTTTCTAATTTTCATGGTTTATTGTCTTTACATAAAATAATATCCTTGTTTGTAGAATTTACACACTGAAGCATTAGGTGGTGATGAGCTATCATGTCAGCAACTTTACTCTCAAATTTCCAGGGGGCAGAAATGTGTGTTAAACACTACTAACTTTTTGTAGTTTGAAATTATTTCAAAATAAAAATTATCTTAAACAAAAAAAAGAAAGTAGATACTGGTCAGAGGTTGGTCAGATGTAGAGGCTTGCTGCTATGGTGAGTCAAAGGAGCATATGTAGAATAATTTTCCTTGTAACAGGTGCTGCTTTTCCCATATGTATTGTGAATTAGCTTTATATGTATTAAGTCATTTAATCATTAGGGTTGTTATGAAAACTAAATGAGTTAACACATAAAATGCTTAGTATAGTTCCTGGCGCACACATGATGATTCATATAATATAACTCATGGAAGAAAGAAGGATTGTCAAAGTCCCAAGAAAGTGTAAAAACAAAGGAAAACTAATAATAACTACAGAAAGCCCTACATGACTTGCAGTTATTAACCAACTAGAGGCCTAGTGCACGAATTCGTGCACGGGTGGGGTCCCTTGGCCTGGCTGGCAATCGGAGGGGCCAGCTGCGGGGAGGGATCCAGGGAGGTTGGCTGGTGGTGGGGTAGGGACCGTGGAGGTTGACTGGCCACGGGAGGTTGGCTGTGGGAGATCACTGGCCACCAGGGGGCATGCACGAAATTCGTGTAAGAGTAGGCCTTCTTTCCCCCAGCTGCTGGCACCAGCTTCCCTCTGGCACCCAGGACCTGAGCTTCCCTCGCAGCCCCGGCTTTGTCCAGAAGGTCGTCCGGAAGGACGTCCAGTTTAAGTAGCATATTATGCTTTTATTATTATAGATTGCTCTGTGCAAGTCCACATACTTTATATTTACCAGTTCATTTAATCTTCACCTCAGTCCATTGTAGATACCTGAAGAAATTAAAGCTTATAAAGAGATAAAATAAGTACCATGGCCACACATCACTCAGAGAGGAAGTGGCCCAGCCTCAGAAATCCTGTTCTTCATGCATTCTACTGCCTCCTAAGCACAGAGACACTGGAGGAGCTTTATGATTAACTATTAACTGCAGGGTATATTCTGCAGTTAGCGGAGAATTTGAAAGTACCATAGAAGTGGGGACAGAATGCCATGACCTGGTTTAGGACAGTTCCTTTAGTGAAAGAAAGGAAAGGAAGATTTACAAAATCAGTGGGAACTCGATACTTCTGTTCTTCTGATGTAGAAGGTAAAGGGGAATAGCAGGTATCATGCATGAAACAAAGGACTGGTCAAAAGTGATTCAGGTCATTTTCATTTGATTTGTTTAGAATTATGTTTTATGTCAACTAACAAAAGATTAGGAGCCAAAGTTATTAAAATTATTAGGAAAGGTAAGAAAACCAGCAAAGGTTTAAGATGTCTTATTTTTTCCCAAAGAATTATTATTCATTAGTATATAGTTTCAGGCTTGTCTTTTGAACTAATTCTTATCTATATGCTTTTAAAAAGTTGTAATTAAATCTTTTTTGTTGTTTAGCTCAAAACACATCTGAAAAGAAATGTGACAAGACCAGAGTTATGATCTTCTCTTCATTTCGAGATAGTGTTCAAGAAATTGCAGAAATGCTTTTACGGCATCAGCCAGTTATTAGAGCAATGACTTTTGTTGGCCATGCCTCAGGGAAAAGCATGAAGGGTTTTACCCAGAAAGAGCAACTGGAGGTAATTATTTGTGGAGATGATAAAAATAAAAATAAAATTTATTAGCTTTGCACTTTTTTGTTTTAACTTATGGGTCAGTTATCTACTTCTTATAAAGATAATTTTGTAGTAAATATTTTTAAAGGCAAAAAAATGTATTGTTGTTTTTTGTGTGGTTTGAAACTCTTTTTTTTTTCTTTTTTAAGTAATGTAAAGTGTAATAGTTCAGCAAAAAGGCTGGGGGATCATACTACCTGGGTTGGAATCCTGGCTCTTCCACTATGTTTTCTTTATATGTAAACATACTTCATAGAGTTGTAAACATTCAATGAAATTGTACTGTAGAGCCTTCAATTAATGTTTTATTTTAAGTCATTTTAGTTATTTATTCTAAACAGTTATTTCTTTATTTCTGTTATTTAAAAACCTTACCATATGCTCTGAGTAAGAAGTCATAAGTTTTCTAAGTACTGTGATATGTTTTGGGGGGAGAAATTTTGGACTACTGACTTTTGTAAAATGTATACTGGTTTTTGCAGATTAGCTATAGGTCATCTGACTGACAAATATGTCTTACAGAGAGTCCTCACTGTAAACAGAAGAGTCCGTTTAAGTTGTCTGGATCTGGTGGACTCAAACTTTTTCTGAGTCCGAATATAACATCTTTTCCTATCTCATCTGATTATAAGTACTTTAAAGGGTTCAGATATCTAGTGGGTGATTATTACTAATCTTAACATTTATATGTAAATGAAAAATAAAATGGATTTTTGCTTAGGGGATCAGCATTTTGAAATCAATACCCATAGTACCCAACCTGGTCTCTGGCTAATTTTATTATTATTCAGTGTCATTATTTCTTGAGTTTGTCAGGTACCATAAAAAACCTTATTGATTTTATTGACTTTGTCCTTTATTCACTATGTCAATAGTATTTTTATGTATGCTAGAGTAGCCTTTTTATAACTCCTATACATGATTGCTTTCATAATAGCACTTTTGCTTTGAAATAAGCTTTAATGTAAATAGTTGTAATTAAATTATTCATTGATTTAGAAATAGGCAATGAAGTCAGAGAGGAAGTGGAGGGGCAGATATTCTTTAGGGCCTTCTAGGGTATTCCCATCTTAATGACATTGGGTTTTACTCAGTGAGATGTAAAGAAGCCCTTGGAGGCTTTGGAGCAGAGAACAGTCATTTCCTGATTTGTATTTTAAAATAATCACAGGACTGCTGTCTTGATAAACTATAAGGGGCTAAGAGTGGAAACAGGAAGACAGATTGGAAGACATTACAATAACTGAATCTAAAGATGATGGTGGCTTGTACAGGGGTGGTAGCAGGAAAGGTTTTGAGAAATGTTTGGATTCTGGCTATATTTTGAAGGTCAAGCTGACTGGATTTAGTTGATAAATTAGAGTGAGATGTGGGATAAAGGAGTGTGAAGGCTGATTCCAAGATTTATGGCCTGAGCAACTAAAATAGGTAAGACTGCAGGACAATCAGGTTTTGGAGAGAATATCAGGAGCTTGGTTTTTGACAAGTTAAAATAACTTTGGCATGACTATGAGATTAGTGGTTTTCAGACTATCAAAACTGGTGGAGGATCAGTTGATTATTTCTTCTCAATAAGTCACAGACAGTCCTAGCTGGTTTGGTTCAGTGGATAGAGTGTCAGCCTGTGGACTGGAGGTTCCCAGGTTCGATTCCAGTCAAGGGCACATGTCCAGGTTGTGGGCTTGATCCCCAGTAGTGGGTGTGCAGAAGGCAGCTGATCAATGATTCTCTCTCATCATTGATGTTTCTATTTCTCCCTCTCCCTTCCTCTCTAAAATCAATAAAAATACATTTAAAAGAAAAAAACTAAGTCACAAATACTTTTTATTTTTTATAATAAATATGAATTACTTTAAAAGTAAAATTAGAGTTAACAAACAGAATTACTCTGTTGAACTTCTAAACCCTTACTCTTAATTTTTGTACTTCTTGTTGGCCAGTAATTTACAGTTTGTGAACTGGAACCAGTAATATACAGTTCATAGACTATTGAGAAGCAGTGTTTTAAACATCAGCTACTTGATGTTGAATAAACAATTGAATATATACATCTTGTTTCATGGGCTCAAGAGTTGGGAATCAGCCCTAGATGGTTTGGCTCAGTGGATAGAGTGTCAGCCTGCTGATTGAAGGGTCCCAAGTTCACTCTGGCTAAAGGCACATGCCTGAGTTGTGGGCTTGATCCCCAGTAGGGGACATGCAGGAGGCAACCCATCAATGATTCTCTCATCATTGATGTTTCTATCTCTCTCTCCCTCTCCCTTCCTTTCTAAAATCAATAAAAATATATATTTTTAAAAAAAGAGTTGGGAATCATCATCATAAAAATTAGACTGGATGATTGAATGAAGATAGAGAAGATGTCCAAAGACTGATCCATGGGGTATTTCATTATTATGAACTAGAGGCCTGGTGCATGACATTTGTGCACTGGGGGTGGGGGGAGGGGGTCCCTCAGCCCGGCCTGTGCCCTCTCTCAGTCCTGGACCCCTTGGTGGACATCCCCCGAGGGGTCCTTGGCGCTGTCGTGGAGGTGGGAGAGGCTTCCACCACCGCTGCTGCACTCACCAGCCGTGAGCCTGGCTTCTGGCTGAGTGGCGCTTCCCCTGTGGGAGTGCACTGACCACCAGGGGGCAGCTCCTGCATTGGGCGTCTTCCCCCTGGTGGTCAGTGCGCATCATAGCAACTGGTTGTTCTGCTATTCGATTTGCATATTAGCCTTTTATTATTTTTTTTAAAATGTATTTTATTGATTTTTTTTACAGAGAGGAAGGGAGAGGGATAGAGAGTTAGAAACATCGATGAGAGAGAAACATCGATCAGCTGCCTCCTGCACACTCCCTACTGGGGATGTGCCCGCAACCAAGGTACATGCCCTTGATCGGAATTGAACCTGGGACCCTTGAGTCCGCAGACTGACGCTCTATCCACTGAGCCAAACCGGTTAGGGCTAGTCTTTTATTATATAGGACTAGTGGCCCAGTGCACGAAATTTGTGCACATTCAAAAGGGGATTAATTAGAGGAAATATTTTAATATTGCTATTTGCCCTTTCTCTATAACAGAAGTGTCAGAGATGAAAGAAAACTAGTAAAATGTATATGATAATCTTCCTCCTGTCAGGGTCTGGGGCGCACCACGGGACCCAGAGTCAAGTCCCCACCCACCCACATGCGCCTCAAAATCACGCAAGACCCAGACCCGGCCAGCACCCCTCCATTGGGCTAGATCCAGACCCGGCCGGTCCCACCCTTGTCAAGCCCCGCCGGGGCAGGGGGCACGGCCTGAGGTCCCCCAGCCTGGGCCGGGGTGGAGGCACGCCTTGAGGTCCCCTGTCAAGTCCTGCCAGGTGGGGGTCGTAGCCTGAGATCCCCTGTCAAGCCCTGCCTGGCAGGTGCACGGCCTCAGATCCCCCAGCCTGGCGCCGGGGCGGGGGTGTGTGGCCTCAGGTCCCCCGTCAAGCTCCACCGGGCAGGGGGATGTGGCCTGAGGCCCCCAGTCAAGCCCTGCTTGGCAGGGGGGCATGGCCTGAGGTCCCCTGGCCTGGCGCCAATGTGGGGGGGGCGTGGCCTCAGGTCCCTGCTGATTGCTTGGTAAGGCTCGTTAAGGGAACTTGGCCTCCACTGTGGGTACAGCCATCTTGTGTTACGGAAACACCCACCTCTGCTGTGGGCGCCGCCATCTTTGTGGCAGAGCGACGGTCAATTTGCATATTCCCGCTTTATTATATAGGATTAGAGACCCGATGCACAAAATTTGTGCAAGAATAGGCCTTCTCCCGGCTGCTGGCACCAGCTTCCCTCTGGCACCCAGAACCTGGGCTTCCCTCACAGCCCCAGCTTCGTCCTGAAGGTCATCCGGAAGGACATCAGTCTAATTAGCATGCAGTGGGGCCTTGACTTACGAGTGTCCCGACTAACGAGTTTTTCGAGATACGAGCCATCTCTCGGCCGATTTTTTGCTTTGAGTTGCGAGCTAAAATTCGGGTTACAAGCCAGCTTCAGATACCCCACCGCTAGTTGGCGCAGTGAACGTCACAGTGAACGCCACAACATCAGCCCAGCATCACATGTCTCACTCGTTCACTTTTTAATTTGACATACAAGTAATTTGAGTTACGAGCTTGGTCATGGAACGAATTAAACTCGTAAGTCAAGGCCCCACTGTATTATGCTTTTATTATTATAAATAATTGCAATGATTATGATTCCCTAGGGAACCAGAATAAGTGGCTAGTGAAATAGGAGAAAGACCAGGAGAATGTGGTATCCTGGGGCCAAGTAAGGAGGAGGTGGAGGATTACATGTATAAATGCTGCTAATAGGTCATATAAAATGATAACTGGGAATTGAATTAAGAGATGAGAAGGCAAACCAGCTTGAAAAGAATAGTTTTAGTGGAATGGTGGAGATAAGCCAGCATTGAGAAGAGCTGGAGATAGCAACTATACAAGTCTTTCAAGGAATCCTATCTAATAAAAGGGTAATATGCAAATGACCTTAACAACAGAATGATCAGGAACAACCGGTCGCTATGATGCACACTGACCACCAGGTGGCAGACACTCAATGCAGGAGCTGCCCCCTGGTGGTCAGTGTGTTTCCACAGGGGGAGCACCTTGCAGCCAGAAGCCAACTCATGGCTGGCCAGTGCAGCGGTGGTGGCGGGAGCCTCTTCCGCCTCTGAGGCAGCGCTAAGGATGTCCGACAAACGGCTTAGGCATGCTCCCCATTGGACATCTGCCAAGGGCTCCTGGGGTGCCAGAGGGATGTCTGACTGCCAGCTTAGGCCCAATCCCCTGGGGAGCAGGCTTAAGCTAGCAGGTGGACATCCCCCGAGGGGTCCCAGACTGTGAGAGGGCACAGGCTGGGCTGAGGGACTCCCCTACCCGCCTGAGTGCATGAATTTTCGTGCACCGGGCCTTTAGTGTTGCTATAAAGGAGAGCAAAGATGGAAGTGGTTTTCTGTTTATCTTGGGTTATGTAGCAGTACGCTTGTATGCTGATAGGAATGATCAGTTGAGAAAGAAAAATTGATGATGGAGCAGAGAGAAGAGTATTGCTGGAATGACCTTTGAGTAGATGAGGAAAAGGGACAGGATCTGGTACAAAACCCTAGGGATGGACCTCAGTTAAGAACACGGATAGTTTACCCAAAACAATAGGGGTGAAGGTAGACATATAGGCACAAGTATCGGTGGATGGGTAGACATGGCAGTGATACCTTGTGGAAGATCTTTTTTCCTTTTTTAAAAAATTTTATTTTTTTGTTAATCCTCACCTGAGGTTATTTTTCCATTGATTTTTTAAAAAAATATTTTTTTATTTATTTCAGAGAGGAAGGGAGAGGAAGAGGTAGAAACATCAATGATGAGAGGGAATCATTGATTGGCTTCCTCCTGCACATTGGACTGAGCCCACAACCCAGGCATGTGCCCCCGACCAGAATTAAATCTGGGACCCTTCCGGTCCGCAAGCTGATGCTCTATCCACCGAGCCAAACCAACTAGGGCTTTTTATTGATTTTTAAAGTGGAAGGAAGGGGGAGAAACATTGATGTGGGAAAAACACATCAATTGGTTGCATCCCGCAAGCTCCAGGACCAGGGCTGGGATCAAGCCTGCATGCAACCAAGGTACATGCCCTTGCCTAGAATTGAACCCAGGACCCTTCAGTCTGAGGGCTGACATTCTATCCACTGAGCCAAACAAGCTAGGGCTCTTTTTCTTTTTTAAATATGTTTTTATTGATTTTAGAGAGAGGGGAAGGGGGCAGGGAGAGAGAGAAACATCGATCAGCTGCACGCTCCCCCGCCGGGGATCAAACCGGAAACCTGGACTTGTGACCTGACCTGGAATCGAACTGGTGACCTTTGGTGCATAGGACGACACCTGACCAACTGAGCCACACTGGTCAGGGCTGGAAGATCTTTTTTTTTTTTTTAATATATTTTATTGATTTCAGAGAGGAAGTTTTTGCAGTGTCATCAGCTGAGAGTGAGGATGTGGAGGAAATGTTGCAAGTTTGATGAGAGAGAAAATAGGAAACAGTTATTTAGGGGAATGGGGAGAGTGAATGGATTAGGAAAATATGAAACGATTTTCAGATAACACCAGGGCCCCATCCAATGGAGAGATTGAGTTAGTGTGAAATCAGTAAGCATGGTTCTTTGTTTTCCTGCAGCCACATTCAACTGCAGGCTACAGGCTCAGACTGTAGAAAGTAAGGCTATACCCAGTGTTAGAGTTTAGTCAGAGGACTATGGAGTGAGAGAGAAGCAAGGGAGCAGAATTTAAGTTAGGTTAAAGGGTAAGCAGTGAAAAATAATAGGATCAGTAGATTATAAGTCCTGGTGGAAGTTATTTAATTAATCACTATTCCTTTGTCTGATTAATTAAATAATTTCTGATTCCTATTTATTTTTCAAACTCTAGCCAAAGTAATATCAATCCTAGGCATATAAATAAGTTAGTTTATATGTGTTAACTAAAAATGAAGTTGTTTGATATTATTTATTAATTTATTAACTAGTTATATTATAGAAGACTATTAAAGAGATGTAAAAAATAATTTAACAACACTTACAGTTATATTTTGTGTTATATATTCTGTTACCCCTCACTGGAATAACAGTATAAAAGGTAAGGTATGAATTTGTTGATGTAAGAACATCCAAACTTGTAGAGAATTTTTGTTTATTTGAGCCAAACTGACGACAGTGGCAGGAAGTAAGATTTCAAGTACTTTGGAAGATGACAGTTTTGCAGTTTCTTTTTGACATTAAGGGGGAACAGTTAGGACAGCGGTTCTCAACCTGTGGGTCGCGATCCCTTTGGCGGTCGAACGACCCTTTCACAGGGGTCGCCTAAGACCATCCTGCATATCAGATATTTGCATTACGATTCATAACAGTAGCAACATTACAGTTATGAAGTAGCAACGAAAATAATTTTATGGTTGGGTCACAACATGAGGAACTGTATTTAAAGGGCCAGAAGGTTGAGAACCACTGAGTTAGGAAGATTAAATCAAGGTGGGAGACAATGAGGTAGGGGATTGGATTATAGGATAGTTAAGATTATGTGCTCTCTTGAAGGGTCCAAAAAGAGGCATTTCATAGGTGTGTTAACCTAGATGCACAAAAGCAATGGGCAGGGCTTGCTTAAGGCAAAGTTAACCTGTTACTAAAGAAGTTATAGGCCTGGGCCAGACTGCCTACCCTGACCTGCCCACTTAGGAATTTATGATCAGATCACCCTGTGAGGTTACTTTCCGTTAGAATTTTTACAGCATTCCTTTTTCATTCACAAATTCTAGGAGTAATAAAACATTCTTATGTTACACTTAATAGTAATTTAAGTCTAGGATATGACAACTAGCAGTAATTGCTCTGGACCATTTACCTGTCCTATGCCCCTTTTAGTGATGCTAAAAATAGTATATGGAGTTTTCCATTCATGTGTAAATTGTTAGCAAACACTTTTGGTATCACAACCATTATTAAACCAAAGAAATCAAGATGGCCCTTTGCATTTTACCACAATTTCTTCTGGCTTATATTGCTATTTTGTTACTTCTTTTCCTATTCAGTAGTATCCTGGATGCTAATTTTTATTCTCATCTCGCCATTTATAGGTAAGTGGAAAAAGTTTATTTTGACCTACATTTCTTTTATGTTTGCATTTAATTATTTTTAAATCATTTTTATTTTAGGTAGTGAAGCAATTTCGTAGTGGTGGTTATAATACATTGGTTTCTACTTGTGTTGGTGAAGAAGGTTTGGATATAGGAGAAGTTGATCTGATAGTATGTTTTGATGCCCAGAAGAGCCCAATCCGTCTTATACAACGAATGGGTAGGACTGGCCGTAAACGTCAAGGCAGGATTGTTGTTATCCTTGCTGAAGGACGGGAAGAACGTGTAAGTAGACTTTTGGAAACATGATTTGTAAATGAAATTTGAGAAATACAGCCTAAATACAAATAACAATCTGTTAAGATTCGAAGTCCAAGCAACCTGTAAGTAATTAGTCGATTCCCCACTCCCCCTTTGTATTATATTCTGACTATTCTTTATTTCTAATTAAGAGAATTTTCGACTGGATTCAGATTTTTTAATTTTTATCCATATAAATAAACACTTTTACTTTAGTATTAATTCAAACACCTAGATGCAAAAATCAATGTGTTTTACTATCCCCTGTGCTTCTAAGGCCAGTTTTTTTATGTTTATCTTACTAACTACAATGAGCTGAGAATGGCTTTATATTATAAAGAGTTCCTTAAATCAACCAACCAACCAACCAGCCAACCAACCAATCAACAAGAATATGCACCAGAGATAGTATGTGGCCTAAACTATTTAATGTTTGGCTCTTTATGGAGAACTTTGCCAGTGTCTATTCTAAGTGATAAGGGACTTTCGTTACATTTATACTTTGCTGCAATCTTGGGTGACAGGCCTTCCTAAATATGATGCTGTATATAATATTATTTTCTGTGTTTGTTTTTTAAAAAAATTTTATTGATTTCAGAGAGGAAGGGAGAGGGGGAGAGAGAGAGAGATGATGCGAGAGAATCATTGATTGGCTGCTTCCTGCACAACCCCCACTGGAGATAGAACCCGAAATGCGGGCATGTGCCCTTGATGGGAATCGAACCTGGGACCCTCTATCTAAGCCAGCTAGGGCTATTTTGTGTTTGTTACACTAAAGTATTAACTAACTTTTGTGACTCAGTGGGGCTATTTTTGTGGCCAGATATATAGTTTCACATTAAAGACTTTTTCATTAATTGTGTTAGTTTTTAAAATTTGATTTTAAATGTTCATGTAACCTTTAAAAATAATCCTGAACCGCTTTTTCCGCCATCTTGGGCCCTGTGGAGGCCTGCTGGGAACAGGATTTCTATAAGGACAAATATGTCTGGAAGGCTGTGGTCCAAGGCCATTTTGCTGGCTGTAAGCGGGGTCTCCGGCACCAGAGAGAGCACACAGCTCTTCTTAAAATTGAAGGTGTTTATGCTTGAGATGAAACTGAATTCTGTCTAGGCAAGAGATGTGCTTATGTGTACAAAGCAAAGATCAACACAGTGACTCCTGGTGGCAAACCAAACAAAACCAGAGTAATCTGGGGAAAGGCAACTCGTGCTCATGGAAACTGTGGCACGGTTCATGCTAAATTCCAAGGCAACCTTCCTGCAAAGGCCATTGGACACAGAATCCGTGTAATGCATTATCCCTCAAGGACTTAAACTTACTGAAAATAAATGAAATGGATTTGTTTTCCTGTGTTTTGGTTTAAAAAAAATCATCCTGAACCCATTTGATTCTCTGAGCAGCACCATTGCAATTGGCAAGAACAAGCACTTTATGAAAGGCAGCAAAAGGGGAACCAAGAAAAAAGTGGTTGATCCACTTTCTAAGAAAGATTGGTATGATGTGAAAGCACCAGCTATGTTCAGTATAAGAAATATTGGAGCCTGGCCGGTGTGGTTCAGTGGTTGAGTGTTGACCTATGAATCAGGAGGTCACAGTTCGATTCCCGATCAGGGCACATGCCCAGGTTTCGGGCTCCATCCCCAGTGGTCAAATTCAAGACCATAGACATTCTGCTCTCTAAGTACTTAAATGGATCAATGTGGGGCGTGCAGGAGGCAGCCGATCAATGATTCTCTCTCTCATCATTGATGTTTCTATCTCTTCCTTTCCCTTCCTCTCTGAAATCAATAAAAATATATTTAAAAAAAAGAAATATTGGAAACACACTAGTCACAAGAACTCAAGGAACCAAAATCATATCTGATGGTCTCAAGAATCATGTTTTGAAGTGAGCCTAGCTAATTTGCAGAATGATGAAGTTGCATTTAGAAAATTCAAACTAATAACTGAGGATGTTCAGTGAAAAAATGCTGACTAATTTCCATGGCTTAGGTCTTACATGGGATAAAATATGCTCCATGCTAAGAAAATGGTAGACCACGACGGAAGCTCACATTGATGTCAGGAGTACCAATGATTATTTGCTTTGTCTTTTCTATGCTTATTAAAAAAAATGCAACAATCAGATTCAGAAGGTATTATGCTCAGCATCAACAGGTCTGTCAAATCCGGAAGAAGAAGATGGAAATCATGACCTGAGAGGTGCAGACAAATGACTTGAGAGAAGTGGTCAATAAACTGATTCCAGATAGCATTGGAAAAAACATAGAAAAGGCTGCCAATCTATGTATCTGCTCCATGATGTCTTTGCTAATAAAGTCAAAATGTTGGAGAAGCCCAAGTTTAAGTTGGGAAAACCCATGGAGTTTCCTGGTGAAGGTAGCAGTTCTGAAAAAGCTACTGGGGATATGAGCCCCCAGTCCAAAATTTGTTTAAAATTCAGACATTTAATGGTAACAAATAAAAATCCTATTTGTGATTTACAAAAACAAGCATCCTGGCCGTAGCTGGTTTGGCTCAGTGGATAGAGCGTCAGCCTGAGGACTGTAGGGTCCTGGGTTTGATTCCGGTCAAGGGAACATGCCCAGGTTATGGGCTCCATCTCCAGTGGAGGGCGTGCAAGAGATAGCCGATTAATGGTTTGCTCTCATCATTGATGTTTCTATCTCTCTCTCCCTCTCCCTTCCTCTCTGAAATCAATAAAAAAAAGACATATTTTTTTTAAAAAGCATCTTGTATAATGAACTTTCTCCCAAAATTTTTCATGTGTCTAAGGCATATTCTTGTATGGCATTTAGTTGATCTATGAAAGGATCCCAATAAATGATATGTCTTGCAGCTTATACAATGAGTAGAATGAATTTGTATTATCAATGAGTGGAATTGGATTTTAGCTAATTGTATTACCTCAGGCAAATCATTTAACTAATACCTGAATAGAAAGGTTTTTTAATCTGTAAAATAGTCATAATGGCCCATATTTAATGAGCACCTACTCTGTGCAGTATTCTGAGAGCTTCAGATGCATTATCTTATTTAAGGGGAATAATGGTTTTCTTGTTGTATACAAGTAAAGAAAACTGAAGTGCAGAGAGATGAAGAAGCTGAAATAAAGAAATCATATTTTTTAAAAATGGCCCTGGCCAGTTTGCTCAGTGGTTAGAATGTCGGCCTATGGACTGATAGGTTGCCAGTTGGATTCCTGGTCAAGTCAAGGGACCCGGTTGCAGGTTCCCTAGCCCTAGTAGGGGCACATGTGGGAGGCAACCAATCAATGTGTCTCTCAATGTCGATGTTTCTCTTTCTCCCTCCCTCCTCTCCTCCTTCCCTTCCACTTTCTCTGGAAATAAATGGAAAAAAAATATCCTTGGTGAAGATAAAAAACATTTTTTTAAAAGCACTTTACACTTATATATAAATATGAGCCTTATTCAGAAACAGCAAGATACTAAATAAAAGATAAATTTCCTTTGTGCAATATAGTTACTAAGGTAGGATTTATAATATAGTTTTGATATGATTTTCATCAAGAGTTAATTGAACAGGTTTCAAATTCAAGACAACAGATATTCTATTCTCTAAGTATTTAAGTAGATCAGAGTTTTACTGCTTAGAATAAACCCAAATAATATAGTAATTGCTTCTTATGGCTGATTATTGTAGAAATAATGTAATTTGACGTTTATTTTTTTTTCCAGACTTATAATCAAAGTCAATCCAACAAAAGAAGTATTTATAAAGCTATTTCAGGTAACAGGCAGGTCCTTCATTTTTATCAAGCAAGTCCACGAATGGTTCCTGATGGAATCAATCCAGAATTACATAAAATGTTCATCACACATGGTGTCTATGAACCAGAGAAGCCTTCTCGGAACTTGCAGCGAAAGTCATCTATTTTTTCCTATAGGAATGGTAAATAAAAAATTCTGCATTTTAAACATACATAGTTTTCCTGTTGTTAGCAGATTATATATTCATATATTTTTTATTAGAGAAATTCAACATACATTCTAGGATGTTAAGGGTGTTCTCTTTGGAAAGGATGTGTGGTAAAGGGAAAGAGGCATTGGCAGTACAGAGTGATTGAAAATCAGTATTGGGAAACTTAAAAATATCCTACAGACCCAGATAATCCTCTTTACAGAGTGTAGAAAAGAAAGAAAACAGTTTTATTTTGAATGAGCATTAAACCAGCTACAATATGCATTGTAGGCCAAACATCAAAATTAATAGAAAGACAGAAAGAAATTCTACGCTATTCATTCCTTGAGACACTTAAAATCCTTTACATACATATTCTCAAGACAGTAACATGTCCTCATATAAGAGGAGAGCACTGCCTGGCCAGTCTGGCTTGTGGTTGAGCATGGACCCATGAACCAAGAAGTCACCAGGTGGATTCTGTCAGGGCACATGCCCCAGTTGTGGGCTCAATCCCCAGTAGGGGGCATGCAGGAGATGTTTTTATCTCTCTATCCCTCTTCCTTCCTTCCCAAAAACATATCTTTTAAAAAAGAGGAGAGCACTATTTGCTATACATTCTTTCATACTTCATCCCAAATTCATCTGGTAATCGAGGTAGCCATTTGTGTTGCTAGTTGGCTTTATACAAAGAAATAATACACTTTATCTCTATGACAAGCAGATGGTGACAACTCAGAGAAAGGTGCCTAAGCTAAACTCCCTTGCTAACTGGGAGACAGGGACAGTGTCTTTCTTGATATTTACATTTCAAAGAGACAGCTCCGAGACCCTTAAGAAAAACATCTCTGGCCCTGGCCCCTGTGGTTCAGTTGGTTGGGCATCATCCCGGCACTGAAGAGTTGCCAGTTGCTCCATTGAGCAGGAGGCAGCTGATCTATGTTTCTCTCCCTCTCACTTCCTCTCGCTCTTAGTAAATAAATAAATAAAATCAATAGAAATCTTTTTAAAAAGATAAACATTTCTGGTTGAAACGCTGGCTAGAGGTTTGCTTAGCCTTTACAAAGATTCTCATATACACCAAAGGGTTGAAGAAATGATTTACAAACATTAGGTGTCTCTGGAATTGCTCTAAAAAAGGGAGAGAGTGGCTTTTTCCCTTTCTGTGAAGGAGAAAGTATTTTTTTTTTCTTTTTAAAATTGTGGTGAAGTTAGACCAAGTTATTGGTGATACTGAGTCAGTGTGAAACATGCTTTGGTTGGTCTCAGGGAGCATAGTTAGTAATGAAAGTGTGGCTAGCCTAAAAACTGCAAAGATTTTGGTGATATCAAGAAAATACCTTGAAGTATTAGCACTATGAAAATATGAGAAACTAAAATGGTTCTTTTGAATTTTAGTCTTTAAAGAAGCTTTTAAGGAATCATAGAAACATGTAATTTTAAAATTTGGAAGGAACCTTGGGGGTCAGTTATCTGTTCCAATTACATGTCAAAGTAGGAGTGAATGAATATTCAGCCTCAACTTGAATATCTGTGTCAAAGGAAATGGTATTTCAATCCTTACCCGAGGGCATTTTTTCCATTGATTTATTATTTTTTTAGAGAGAGCGGAAGTGAGGTGAGGTGGGGGAGAGAGAGAAACATTGATGTGAGAGACATATCGATTGGCTGCCTCCTGCACTCACCACACACCCCGACCAGGGCCAGGGATGGAGCCTGTAACCACGTTGTCCTTGATTGGCAATCGAACCCTCAGCCTTTTAGTCCTTGGTCCAATGCTCTACCAACTGAACCAAACCGGCTAGGGCAGTTTTTTTGTTTGTTTGTTTATTTTAATGATGGTTCATTCCATTGTTGAACAGCTCTATATAGAAGAAAGTTCCTTATGTTGAAAAATCTGTCTTTGCATCTTGTTCACATTGATTTAGTTTTGTCTTCTAGATACAAAGAATAGTTAGGATCCTTGGTTTACCGATGTAGCAATTGTTTATGTGTTTGAAGATAGTACCTCTCAAGGTTTCAAACCATGAGTTTTCCAGGTCCTCTCCTTCCTAGTCACCTGCTTTGGATTCACTTAAATTTTTTAATGTTCTTTCCCTTAATCAATGCTTTTTGGATATGCCTATTAAACCTAATACAAATCCACTTAGTAGGAATATTTTTGTCATTTTACAAGACTTTGCCAAATTTTTTATTCAAATGAAAAGATGGTAGGTATTTTGAATTCTTTTGAGCTTATTAAACTAATAATAGCATCAAAACTTGATTGGGTTGGCATAACTTATTCTTGTATTTTTATAAATGTTAATTAAGCATATGTTTAATAATTGTTTCTAAAATGCTACTTGGAATGGATGGAAAATTTTGTTAGTAAAATTTTTTTGTAATATTTTTAAATTTTATTTTTATTGATTAGAGAGAGGAAGGGAGAGAAACATAGATTATTGTTCCACTTATTTGTGTATTCGTTGGTTGATTCTTTTATGTGCCCTGACCGGGGATCAAACCTACAACCTTGGCATATTGGGATGACATTCTAACCAACTTTTTTTTTTAGTATAAACTGGGTTATTTTTACTTATTTAAAATTTTTTTCATTATGCTTTGGTTTTGGGTGTACAGCTTAGTGGTTAGGCAATCTATCTATATAAAAGCCTAAACAACCAAACGAACAGTCGACCGGTCGCTATGATGCGCACTGACCACCAGGGGGCAGACACTCAACACAGGAGCTGCCCTCTGGTGGTCAGTGCACTCCTACAGTGGGAGCGCCACTCAGCTGACCGGTGGGCGCCAGATGCTGGGCTCGCGGCTGGCAAGCGCAGCTGCAGAGGTGCAAGCCTCTCCCGCCTCTGTGGCAGTTACCAAGCAGCAGCGGCAGGCGCAGCAGGGATCAGGCCAAAACCAGCAGTCTGACATCACCCGAGGGGTCCCGAATTGCGAAAGGGCGAAGACCAGGCCGAGGGACCTCACTGGTGCACGAATCCGTGCACCAGGCCTCTAGTCATATATATTAGTAAAATTCTAATACCTGTCATTTTTAAAAAATTGAGATACTAGCTTATGTTCATTTTTCTGTACTTTTCCCCATTTTTCCAGAGTTTTCAAGTGTTAGTGATTCATCTTGCCCAGATTGTATGTATAAATGTATTGTCCTATATATTAGTATATAATTCATGTGGTCTTAGAGGAATTTATTTGAAGTGACTAGGAAAGTTGAATACCTTCCTATTTCAGAAGTCTTAGAGGTTCATATTGTTAGATCTAAAAGGGACCTGAGAGAGCACTTATGTCAAACCCCTTATTTTATAAAAGCTTGTTATACTATTTGGGAATAGCTAAGACAGAAGTTTCCTGTTTCCTAATTCAGTAGTCTTTCTAAATTTTATTTCTGCCCTCATCTGTATTTGGCCGGAGTTTCTGCTTTATACTGTTTATCCTTTCCAGCTTGGCAATTAATTTTCCTATAGAGAGATTATGGAAGTCAAAAGGGCTAATTTACTCTGTTGTGTTTTTTAAAAATAATATTATTACATTATTTTCTTAAAGCAGTAGATCTTTTCCACCACCCTTTACTCCATCCCACAATCCTAATTTAAGGCCATCTAAAAACCCTTTATTGTTTTGGAGTCCCCCCTATCCCAAGCTTCAGATTACCTTTCTAATAACGTTATGATGGAATCATGACACTAGTTTCTATTTGTATGTTATCTGACTGTTTCATGTCAGGTCTTAGACAACAAAATAGAGAAAGTCCAAAAGAAGACAGGAATGACCCTAGCTATCTGACTCTGTTCTGTTAATTAAGTCATTAGCAAAGTTTAGCTCCTGGACTCCTAGACAGAAGGGTGCACTAATTCTTTTAAAGAAGTGAGAGAAGTGTAGGAGATATATACAAGTAGGAAGTGATAACTAGAGTGGTTATAGGAAGAATACTATTTTTAATGAATAGAGTCAGTGGTTTTAGCAGAGATGAGTAGATAGAGAGTTATGTATATCTTGTGTTTGTCTGGCAGATTTTTTTTAACCTCTTTTCAATTACTTTTTAACTTTATAGGATTGAGACAAAGTAACTCAAAGAAGGATTGGTTCTTATCAGAAGAAGAATTTAAATTATGGAACAGACTTTATAGATTGAGAGACAGTGATGAAATTAAGGAAATAACATTGCCTCAAGTTCAGTTTCTGTGTTTTCAAAATGAGGATAACAGATCAGTAAGTGAAACATGTTTTCCGATGTCCTTTATAGTGATTATGCAGTAGCTTTAGGAGTAAGGAGAATGTTCATGATCAGAATAGCACCTTAAAAATTTAAGAATATAAATAGTTTTTAAGAGATTATTAAACTCCAAGTTTGTAAAATTTCTAATTTTCTTATATTCTTTATTGTGTATATATATTTACATGACAATAATATATTTATATAAGTTCTGCCTTTTTTAAAAATATATATTTTTATTGATTTCAGGGAGGAAGGGAGATGGAGAGAGAGAAACATCAATGATAAGAGAGAATTGTTGATTGGCTGCCTCCTGCATACTGGGGACTGAGCCCGCAACCCAGGCATGTACACCGACCAGGAATCAAACTGTGACCTCCTGGTTCATAGGTTGACACTCAACCATTGAGCTACACTGGATGGGTTATTCTGCCTTTTCTTTATTACTTTATGCCATATGGACATTTCTGTATAGGCAAAATTTACATGATTGTTATGTTACCCTGCAGTATACCATACTTTGACTGTTTCCCTATTGTGTTTTAGAATCCTTCTTTTAAAAATGTATTTGAGAGAGAGAGAGAGAGAGAGAGAGAGAGAGAGAGAGAAACATCAACTCATTCCACTTATTTATGCATTTATTGGTTGATTCTTGTATGTGCCCTGACTGGGGGTCAAACCCGCAACATTGGGGTATTGGGACGATGCTCTAATCAACTGAGCTACCCAGCCAGGGCTAGAATTCTTTTCAATCTGTTACTAACATAAAATTATACTATCATGAGCATCTGTGTACAAACTGGTGTTTATTTTCAGTTTTGAAACTTTTATTTGGATGTTATGATCTATTTTGTTTTAAGAACAAATTATTAGTGAACTTAATGAAAGCCAAGGGAATTTGTCAAAGGTTACTTTTGTACCCAAAAAGCTGGAAAAACAACCTCAGGAAAGATTCCTTTTAGAAGATATATAGTGCTTGAAAATTATGGCTATTCAGGATTTTTTTTAAAATTCTTAATTGTTTAAAAATATGAAATGCTTCATGAATTTGCATGTCATCCTTGTGCAGGGGCCATGCTAATCTCCTCTGCATCGTTCCAGTTTTAGTAGATGTGCTGCTGAAGCGAGCACCAGGATTTGTATTTTTTATTCACTAACTGGAAAAGTGAGGAATGGTAGCAGGCATGAAGAATTAGGATTAGTAGCACTGAGAGATTATGAATGCCTCCTTATTAGATTATTGGATATAAATAGCAGTTTTGAAACCACACATTTTTCTTAAATATTACTCAGCATGGAACTACATAAACAGGAATATGGTCAACTAGTAACTCATGTAATATTTATTTTAAAAATGTATTTAAAGGGCAGCTTTGTACTTTATAAAATTATTTTCTTTTTTTCTTCTGAGATTTTAGTTGAAAGTATCAAAATGAGTTCATACTATTTATGTTAGGCTGATTATTTGTGTATTAAATGTTTTTTTAAACATCAGTTTGTGAGTGTTTTTATCCCTTTTACTATTTTAAAAATCATTAATGAAGACTCAAGAACCAACCATTGGAATTCGTCAACTCTCTCTATCTGAATGGAGACTGTGGCAAGATCATCCTTTTCCTACATATCAAGTTGACCATTCAGATCGATGCCATCATTTTATAAGCATTATGCAAATGATAGAAGGAATGAGACATGAAGAGGTAGGTTTTTTCATAATTAAAAAATATATATTTTATTGATTTCAGAGAGGAAGGGAGAGGGAGAGAGATAGAAACATCAATAATGATAGAGAGCCCTAACCAGTTTGGCTCAGTGGACAGAGCATCGGCCTGCGGACTCAAAGGTCCCGGGTTCGATTCCGGTCAAGGGCATGTACCTTGGTTGCGGGCACATCCCCAGTGGGGAGTGTGCAGGAGGCAGCTGATGGATGTTTCTCTCTCATCGATGTTTCTAACTCTCTATCCTTCTCCCTTCCTCTCTGTAAAAAATCAATAAAATAAATTAAAAAAAATAATGATAGAGAATCATTGATTGGCTGCCTACTGGGGGTCCACCTGGGCATGTGCCCTGACCTCCTGGTTCATATGTTGATGCTTAACCACTGAGCCACGCCATCTGGCGAGGTAGGTTTTTATTGTAATTTTCTCTTGCTGGTATGATATGAAACTAGAATACTTAATCTTTATTCTCCTTAATTTGAAGTCATTATTATAAGAAACAAGTATTGCCTTGGCCAGTGTGGCTCAGTTGGTTGAGCATCATCCCATGCACTGGAAGGTCGGTGGTTCGATTCCTGGTTAGGGCATATGCCCAGCTTGCGGGTTTGGACCCTGCTCAGCAGACAAAATGATTGATGTCTCTCTCTCTCTCTCTCTCTCTCTCTCTCTCTCTCTCTCCCCCCTCCCTCCCCCATCCCCCTCCCTCCCTCTCTCTTTCTCTCCCTTTCCCTCTCTCAAATCAATTTTAAAAAATTAGAAATTAGTATTTATTATAAATGATAGGTGGACTATTTTTTTTCTATATAGCTCTTTGTGATCTCAATAATGAACCAGTTTTCTGTCATAGAAGAAGTAGAATTAATTAGAGGAATATCTGTAAATATTGATAGACCAGAGTAAACTTTAAAAAAAATCTTTATTGTTGAAAGTATGCCCTCTTTTCTCCTCATTGACCTCTTCTAGCCTACCTCCCCACCCCAGGTAGTCAACACCCTATTGTCTGTGTCCATGGGTTATGCATATATGCGTACAAGTTCTTTGGTTGATCTCTTCCCATCCACCCTCCCCTGCCTTCTCTCTGAGGTTTGATGGTCTGTTCCATGCTTCTATGTTTTATAAATATTTTTCTTTGTTCAGAGCATTTGTAGTTGAAGCTCACTTGCCACCATTTTAAAATGCTCTGTAGCATTCCCCAGCCATTCACATATTCATCTTGACCTGGACAGTCAATTTCTTGCATAACCCGCAGAAACTTCAGTCCTTTAATATGAAATGTTCTCCTTTTTTTTACTTTTGATTCAAACTAGCCCCACCCAGCACGCTGACTCACCTGCCTACTTCTTCCTTGCATGTCTACTCCCTTAAGTATTGAGGCCTCAGGACTTGGCATCACATACTCTTAGGAATAAAGTTTCGGGACTAATGACTACAGAGACAGAATTTTAGTCAAAGTAGAGATAACATCTAGGCCTCAGTTATATTTCAGCTCCAGGCCCAGAAAAGCAGCAAAACCAGCTGAAGTGATACCATGGCTGACATCAGGACCAGGTGCAGTGATCAATGACTCCTACCCTAGAGACCAGGGCTAGCTCCCTTCATCATCATGATTAATGATGTTTCCCCTACATAACCCATTGCCTGGAAACATTGCGGAGCTCACCTATCTCAGGGCGGCGGCCCCTTCCTAAAAATAAACCCTTATGTCTTTGCTGCAAATCCCTGTTAGTGTCTTATTGGGCTTTGGTGCTCACAGGCAAACAAACCCCTTTAGTCCGGTAATGATACTGGACACAAAGGGTCCATTACTGCCTGTCGCCATTAAACCTGTAAAGAGATAACAAGGTTGAATCTTTTATGAGCATTTATTTATTCTAGTTGTCAGTAGCAGAGAGTAGCAGGTATGGCACCTTAAAAAACTGTTCTAACATCTCCCACCAGTTGGCTCATTACATAGGGATAGGGAAGAAAAGCTATGTGTAGCAGGGAGGGTGTAGCAGGATGAGGGCTGCAGAGTATGTGGTCAGTGTGTCCACTCCCAGAATCTTGAAGTCCAATGACAAGGTAGTTAATCTTTTAACCATGGCAAACAGCTTATCCCATTCTTGGAATTGGAGAATGGACAGCATTTCTGGGACAAACTCCCAGAGGAGGGTCAGTTTCCAAACACAGCAACCAGGTCAGGGTCCACTTTCTTTGACCAAGACAGGACATGATTAATAATATCTATGAGCATTACTAGTGCCTCACCATTCCCCCTCACCCCCACCCCTATCAATAACAAATGCTAGCACAGAAGATTTTGAATAGGAACAGGATCCTTTCAGCCACTCTTTGCTTTAGGCTTCTAACTTTATTACCTGTAATGGTCATTTAGAATTGACACGTGGATGGCCACATCTTATCCAAGGTATGCACATATGAGTAAATTAATCCTAATCTTCCCATTTGCATCACTTTGATTTTTCTGCCATTGCAATAATGTTTTAAGACATTAATGAAATTTAATTATCAAAAATCTCTTTAGCAGTTGTTGTGTTTTTTTTTAAATATCTTTATTGATTTCAGAGAGGAAGGGAAAGGGAGAGATTGAAACATCAATGATGAGAGAGAATCATTGGTTAGCTGCCTCCTGCATGCCCCCTACTGGGGACTGAGCCCGCAACCCAGGCATGTGCCCTTGACCGGAATCAAACCCTGGACTCTTCAGTTCGCAGACTGTCGCTTTATCCACTGAGCCAAACTGGCTAGGGCAGCAGTTGCTGTTTTCAATTAAATGTAATTTGTAATGCTGTTCTTCTCAAGTAAATTAACTTTAACCAACATTGTAATATATTAATTTCAACTTAATTAAAATTAGTTGAAATTCCTTGTCAGGGAGAGGGAGCTATCCTTTATTTTGGTCTTACATTAAAGAACCAAGAAACAAGCAGAATGTAATATCTATAATAATAAAAGCATAATTTGCTAATTAGACCGGACGTCCTTCTGGATGAAGCCGTGGCGGTGGCGGCAGCGGTGGCTGCGGCCAAGCCCCTTGCATGAATTTCGTGCATTAGGCCTCTAGTTGTTTATATGACCCTGGGTTGGGAAAAGGGATCTAGTTTTTTACTTTTGGATCTAATTCAACTTTATTAGACCATGTTGTCTCAAGTGTGGTTTTAAAAGTCAGTGAAAATTAGAGCAGTTCCTTTGGCAGTGGAAGTAAAGTTGTATAAACCCTTGTATTTATTCATAAGCATTTTCCCATTGAGAAACAAATAGTCTGAAAAACCTAAATACAAGCCTGGGAATCACTCATTTTGGATTTTATCCATGGCACTCACATTGTGTCTTTGACCAGTCAAACTCATTGCATTTGGTAGGCCTCTAATGACCAGAGTAAATTTTAATATATGTAATGATTTATATAAACTTTGTAATTTAGGATTTCTGTTAGATGAGATATACTGAAATGTTGTCTGTGACATAGGTTATTTGGTATACCTCTTATATCCTGGTGGTAGTTTAGAGAATTGTTGGTTCCTTGAGTAGTTTCTTGATTATTATTCTTTGAGAGGGTCAGAATGATGAACCTATTCAAGAGTGAAATCCAAAATGCCTGGGTTAGAATCCAAACACTACCTCTTACTAATTGTGCATTTGTAAGACACTTAACCTCTTTATGCCTCAGTTTCATCTATAAAATGGGGATAATATTAATGCCTTCTTTACATGGTTGGTGTAGGATTAAAAGACTTGATATGCATAAACCATTTAGAACTTTAATGGCACATAGTAAGTACTCAGTAGCTTGTAGCTGCTCTTTTTATTATTAGTTATCATTCATGAATAGTATATGTAAATATATAAATTAGTTGTGAATACCAGCAAAACCTGTGTCATCAAATTAACACATATTTATTTAGTGTCCTCTATATACCATGTTCTGTTCTTGGCCTTGCGGCTACATCAGGGAAGAAGCCAGATAAAATATTTTGTCAGCCCTGGCCAGTGTTTCTCAGTGGGTTGAGTGTCATCCCCTGTACCAAAGGGTCATGGGTTGGATTCCCAGTCAGGGCATATGCCCAGGTTTTGTGCTTAATCCCCAGTAGGGGGCATGCAGGAGACAGCTGATTGATATCTCTCTCTTTTTCTTTCTGTCTCTCTCCTCCCCCTTGCTCTCTAAAATTAATAAAAACATTTAAAAAGATATTATGTCAGTGGGGAGCATATACACTACCAGGGAAACAGACATCCTCACATTAATATTTATTGTATTTATTCAAAAAGTGAAGAGTTAATTGCCTAAGTCCCTGAGTAGTAGAGGAATCATGATTAAAGTAGCCTTCATGGGGAAGAGGGAAGGATGAGCCAGGAGTGGTGGGGACTGTCATTTTAAACTTAGAGATATTTAAGAAATTATAGTGACTTAGAAATTCACTATAAGAGTTCTTGGTTGGGAAATTTCTTAAAAATACTCATATGTGGAATCTAATGAACAAAATAAACCGATGAGCAAAATAGATCCAGAGACATAGAAGCATGGAACAGACTGATGATTCTCAGAGAGAAGGCAGGGATGGGGGTTGCGTGGGGAGAGATTAACCAAAAGTCTTATATGCGTATAAGCATAGCCCATGGAGACAGACAATAGTGTGGTGAAGGCCTGGGGAGGGGCATGGGAGCGGGGTGGAGAGGGTGAATGGGGAAAAAAAGGGGGGACATCTGTAGTACTTTTACAATAAAGATAAATTAAAAAAATAAAACTGGAAATAAAATAGTCTATTCTAACCTATAGTACACATACAAGTATCATTTCAGATGTTCTAAAAGCTGTTCTTAGTTTACTTTCAAAAGGAGAGTAATTTAACATATAGATATGTGCTTTACATTTATATATATTAATTTCTTAAGTATGTATTTTTAGGAAATTAGAATAATTGTTCAATTAAATGTTAGAAGTGAAAAAACTTAGTGTTTATAATCTTATTTTATGCATTCACTAAATTTGTTCTTTCTACAAATAGTTATCATGGGTCTTCCATGTATTAAGTACTGGGGAAACAAAAATATTAATGGATTAAAGAAATTTATGTTAATTTCACAGTCGTTTCATTTATAATTTTATTTATCAAAATAATTTTTTAAGGTATAAGAAAATCATTTGAATAATATTGTTTGGGAAATATTTTAACATAGAGTAAAACTCATCTCTTAGAATTGGCTTGTTTTGTTTTCTTGTGACCTTTTCATTTCTTTATAGGGAGAATGCAGCTATGAATTGGAAATTAAATCTTATTTACAAATGGAAGATGTTAGCTCAACATTTAGTGCTCCCAGGAACAAATCTAATCTTCTTGCCAATGGCACCTTTACTACTAACAAGAAATATTCATTTATAAGAAATATAAATGAAGGCAATTTATTCTCAATGACAGAATCTGATGAAGAATGTGCTGAAATTTTTAAACAGACTCATATCAAACCTACTAAAATTGTCTCTCTTAAGAAAAAAGCTTCTAAAAAACGAAAAAAAGATCAGCCTAAAAAAGAAAATAATGATGATGCTATGGATTCTTTAGATACTGATGGCAATTCTGTTGAAAATATTTTTCAGGTAGACCTAAATGATAAAAGAGCATTAGATATAGATGAAGTTGCTGCCACATGTGCTATTGATGAAAATGTTGTTAATCAGCCATGTAGATTATTAACAGAATGTCAGATTACAAATAAATCTACTAATTCATTTACTGGAAGTTTTTTAGATTCTGGTTATAACAGTTTCAGTGATGAGAAATCTGTTTTATATAGCTTATTTCTTCCATTGGAGGAAGAGCTTGTTATAGCTGGAACAGATGACCAATTTTATAATTGTTATTCACTTACAAAAGAGGTACTAGTTAATGTAGAGAGATTTTTATCTCATTCTCCTCCACCTCTCAGTGGACTCTCAGTTTTGGAACATGAAATTACTAAGGGTTCTGCACTTGAAAATTCGCTTTACCCACCCTGCACAGAGTTTACAAAACAATAAATCTACCTGTTTGATATCACATGCAACTGTCAGTTCTCAACAGAATTTAGAATTGAATTCACTTAAATTTATTAATCATCCTTCTGAAAAAAGTTGCCTTTATAGTACAACTAATAAGATTGTTGATGAGCCCAGCTTCTGTGACTATGATGATAAAGTACGTAAAGATGTTGAAAATGAAACTTTAGTAACCAACAATCATACTCAAATAAACACAGGCCCTCCACAATACTTAGATGAAGAAAACAATTGTGGTGTTGATAACAATGGGCTTCAAGTATTGTTCACAGATCAGGATGAGAGTTTACCACTATTTGAAGAAGATAATACAGAATTTAATGATATGAGCCTTTCTCCCTCAAATAATGAATGCAAATCTTTACATGTGTCAGACAAAACTTGTATAAACAAAATGGCACTGGTTTCTCAGTTCTTAATTTCTGATGAACTTTTGTTAGAAAATAATTCTGAACCCCAAGATCAAATTATCTATGATACTAATACTAAATCTCATGAAGATTTGACAGGTGTACATGAGGAAAAACTGAAGAGTGATGAATATGTTCTTGACTGCTCTAAGGATTTATTTTCTGTTACCTTTGATTTAGGATTTTGTATTCCAGATTCTGATGATGAAATATTAGAACATGCATCAAATACAAATAAGAATAAAACTTTAGATGATCTACCTGGAAGATGTTTAGATATCAAGGAGATAAGTGATGCAAGTTATGTTTCAAATCAAGCAGTAATAACAAGAGATCATGTTGATAGTTCTAGGAGTAGAACCATTACTATCTCATCAAGTGAAGATAAGCAGAGTCCAACTTCTTCACATTTTTCATTGAGTATAGCAAACAATAAACAATTTATGTTGCCTGGTTATTCTCAGTTTTCTTTGCCAGTTGGGGAAAAAGTTATGAGTACACCCCTTTATAAATCAAGCACATTGAACTCTAAAAGGAGAAAGGAAATGCCTAGGACACTAGATTCTAATAAAGTAAATTCACAAAGTTTCAAAGAAACATTGAACTCAACTTTTGATGATTCAGGACTTTTTATAGAAAAGGCTAAAAACGGGGAACAAATCAATCTACATCAATCCTGTCATTCTGCTGGAGGTAAGATTTCATCTTTCTAGAATAATTACTCTAGATAAACTTCTGTAATTTTTCAAAATGTAATTGCTCAGTTTATGGTGTGTTGAATTAGATAATTGACGTATTCTATATTTTTAAAGTTGATGCTTACTGATTATTTTATCTACATATATATTTATGGCGTGCATGCCATTGGAGAGGTATTACACTGTGAAATATAGAAGTGTAAGATTTGGCCCTAGCCTTTGACTGTAAAACAAACAATTGTGTGACATACACTTTTGAAAAGATACCAGTAAAATGTGTAAAGAACTACTAAAGGAATATTAAGATAGTGGATGTTTAGGAGATACAGAAAATGTCAAAATGTTGAAGTGGATTAGATTAGATTTTTACATGTAAATTTTCATTTTGGCTCCTTGGGAATATGGATATGTTGAAAGTAATAAAAAGAGAATTTAGATGTTATAAAATAGTGGGGGAAAGTACAAGAAAGCAAGTGTAAGATTTTGAGGGGATAGTGTAAAGAAAAGGGTTTATATAGCAAAATAGTTGAGAAGTAATACTAATTGGAGGATTGAGATAAGAGCACAGAAGCTCTTGGGGAATCTGTATTTCTGTGAGCTAATTCTATACAGATACAGAAAAACAAGAAAATACAGTGATAGATGCTGTAGTTAAAAGGAAAGCCTTCTGGAATTACTTGGTTATTATAACTGAGTCCTGCATTTAATTCTAGCTGCCTTAGAAGATAATGAAAAAAGAAAAAGTTGGATTATAGAGTGCTCATTTGTAAAAAGGATTTATTCAAGTTTATCTGTCTGTGTAGATGTTTTATTGTCATAGATATGAAGAGAAATTTACTGTGTAAATTTATGTTAGTTTTCTTTCTTTTTTAAAAAAATATTTTTTAGCCCTGACTGGTTTGACTCAGTGGATAGAGCGTCGGCCTGCGGACTGAAAGGTCCCAGGTTTGATTCCGGTCAAGGGCATGTACCTTGGTTGCGGGCACATCCCCAGTGGGGGGTGTGCAGGAGGCAGCTGGTCGATGTTTCTCTCTCATCGATGTTTCTGACTCTCTATCCCTCTCCCTTCCTCTCTGTAAAAAATCAATAAAATATATTTTTTTAAAAAATCAATAAAATATATTTAAAAAATTTTTTTTAATGTTTTTATTGATTTTTAGAGAGAGAAGAAGGGAGAGGGATAGAGAGAGAGAAACGTTGATGAGAGAGAAACATCATCAATCAAGATCAGCTGCTTCCTGAACAGCCCCCACTGGGGATTGAGCCCTCAACCCAGGCATGTGCACTGACCAGGAATCGAACAGTGACCTTTTGGTTCCTGGATCAACATTCAACCACTGAGCCACACCAGCTGTGTTAGTTTTTTATTACTGTGTAACACATTACGCCCCGAAATTTAGTGGACTGAAATAAACATTCATCTCACAGTTTCTATAGTTTAGGAATTCACGAGTTTCTTAATTGGGTGGTTTAGAATAGGATTTCTCATGAGATTATAATCCAGATTTCACCTGTGGTTGCAGCTATCTGAAGTCTTGACTGGGCATAGATACTCTGCTTTCAAGATGGGTTGTTCAACGTGGGGAGGGGAGATAGAGGCACACAGGGATCTCTATTCCATAGCAACTCTAAAATCCAGCAGAAGTGGGATTAGAAGTTCTTTGATTAAGATTCAAAGCCTGGTAATAATTCTCCATGGTTCTTTGTTCTCTGGATGCTTGGAGCATCCTTTTTCACAGACAGCTCCTGTGGAGTTTTCTCTGCATACTTTCTTTCAGTAAAAATTTGGGAATCCAAAGCCCTCTTTCTATTTTGTTCTGTCTCTGCCCCTTTTAGTTGTAGCTGGCTGTGTTTCTTCCCATATAATTCTCACAAATTTTTGGATTTCTTGTGAATCTTATTGGGATTCATTCCATTAGACCAGCGGTTCTCAACCTGTGGGTCGCGAACAATGAAAATACATTCTGCATATCAGATATTTACATTACGATTCATAACAGTAGCAAAATTACAGTTATGAAGTAGCAACGAAAATAATTTTATGGTTGGGGGTCACCACAACATGAGGAACTGTATTAACGGGTCGCGGCATTAGGAAGGTTGAGAACCACTGCATTAGACACTAGCTTGCCCACAAATCTTTTGGAGCTAGGTGTTCTACCTTGGGTTTCTGCTGAGATGTCTAGAGATACAGTAGGTCCTTGGGTTATGTCGGAGATCCGTTCCTACGGCGCGACGTAATGCATTTCGCCATAAATTGGAACCCACCTACATAAGCACCTACGTCACTCACATGGAGCACATACACAGCAGTAAGGAAGTGAAACAGTAAAAAAAAATTTAAAAGAAAGATAACAATTCCTGATCTTTGCTTGTGGTAAATAAATAATAAACATAAAGAACATATGTACATATGTCGAAATGACGGCACTTTTTTTTATATATAAATAAATGGGAGATGGTGACGTAACCAGGAACTGATGTAAGTCGAGTCTAATGTAACCTTAGGACTATCTGTAGTTCTTTAATCTTAGGAGATCTATCTGAGAGTATCTGTGATAAACATTCCAAAGAGTTTAGAGGGCTTTTTATCTGACTGAGTGGTACTCTGAGGCACCACTTTTGATCTTAGGTCTTAAAGCATACAGACAGTCCTCGGGTTATGTCAGACTCGATGTACTTCGTTTTGTGGTTACGCCGCCATCTCCCATTTATTTAAAGTTTCATCATTTCAGCCAAAACCGGTTTGGCTCAGTGGATAGAGCGTCGGCCTGCGGACTGAAAGGTCCCGGGTTCGATTCCGGTCAAGGGCATGTACCTGGGTTGCGGGCACATCCCCGGTGGGAGATGTGCAGGAGGCAGCTGGTCGATGTTTCTCTCTCATCGATGTTTCTAACTTCCTATCTCTCTCCCTTCCTCTCTGTAAAAATTCAATAAAATATATTTAAAAAAAAAATTCGACGTATGTACATATGTACTTTATGTTTTTTATTATTTACCACAAGTAAAGGTCAGGAATTGTTATTTTTCTTTTAAATTTTTTTACTGTTTCACTTCATTACTGCTGTGTATGTGCTCCATGTGAGTGATGTAGGTGCTTATGTAGGTAGGTTCTGACTTACGGCAAAACGCGCCGTAGGAACGGATCTCCGACGTAACCCGAGGATCTACTGTATACAGTTATATCCTCAGCTGTATCTGAACAGTATTTTCCTGGCAATCCTCTAAATTATATCTTTGCCTGGAAGATTTCTTAGTTTACTAGTAACATGGTTTGCCAGCTCAAGAAGCTGGGAATTTTCAAAAGCCAGCAAGTTTGTTTCACATTTAATAGTCCTTTCTTTAGCTTCTCTCTCTCCTCTTGTAATTTACTTTAACAGCAAGAAGCACAGATGACACCTTAAACATTTTATCTAGAAATTTCCTTAGCTAGATCACCTCATTCATTAGGCACGTTTTCTACTTTCTGTGTTACTGAAAGGTTGCTAAACTTTCTGGCATCACATACAGGATTCTCTTTCCTCCAATTTCCAATAAGATTTTCCTTACTTTAACCTCCCACACGTAGCCATTGATCTTCCTAGAAATTGTTGCTATAAACAATTCCTTTGAGTCTCTTTAAGCTTTCACCAAAACTCTTCTCAAAAGTTCTTTCAAGCTTCTGCCCCTAATCTAGTTCTAAAGTTCCTTACATTGTTTAGTTATTTTGTATGGCAATCCACTGTTTCCAGGTACTGCAACCTGTATTATTTCTCTATTGCGCATAACAAATTATCCCACCCAACTCCCAATTTAATGGCTTAAAACAACAAACATATTTCTGTAGACCAGAAATTCACGAGTGGCTTAGTGAGTGGTTTTGGCTCAGGATATTTCATGGAGTTGCAATCAAGACGTTGGTCAGGGATGGAGTTATCTGAAGGCTTGGATAAGCTTGGAGGATCACATTGCTCTTGGTGGGAGGCCTCAGTTTCTTACCACATGGGCCTCTCCATAGGATTTTCTCTTAAAATATATTTTTATTGATTTCAGAGAGGAAAGGAAAGGGAGAGAGAGAAGGAAACATCGATGATGAGAGAGAATCACTGATTGGCTGCCTCCTGCATGCCCCCTACTGGGGATTGAGCCCGCAACCCAGGCATGTGCCCTTGACCGGAACTGAACCCAGTACCCTTCAGTCTGCAGGCCAATGCTCTATCCACTGAGTCAAATCGCTAGGGCTCCATAGGATTTTTTTTAAACTGTGTTTTTAGAGAGAGAGGGAGGGAGATAGAGAGAAACATCAATGTGAGAGAGAAACATCGAATGGCTGCCTCCCACATGCACCCCCACCAGGGATCAAACCCGAAACGTGGGTATGAGCCCTGACTGGGAATTGAACCATCAACCTTTTGGTGCACAGGATGACGCTCAACCAACTGAGTCACACCGGTCAGGGCCATAGGGTTTCTTCTTATTTTCTTACTAGAGGCCTGGTGCACCGATTCATGCACATTGAAAGGAAATTAATTAGAAAGTGGCCAGTGGGGCGGGACTGGGCGAGATGGGCCAGACATGCCCTGGTGCCAACCTCCCACGGTCTCTCCCCAGCTGGCCACACCTGGGGCGGCGCTAGGGCTCGAAGGGCGTCTGCAGAGTGAACGGGATCCTTCCAACAGGTGGGGTCCCTCGGCCTGGCCTGCGGGGATTGGGCTAAAACCAGCAGTCTGACATCCCCGGAAGGGTCCCGGAGTGTGAGAGGGTACTTCGAAAAGTTGCTGTCACTGGGCAGCTCCTGTGTTGAGCATCTGCCCCCTGGTGGTCAGTGTACATCATAGCTGTAGGTTGGAGCATCTGCCCCCTGGTAGTCATTGCACATCATAGCTACCAGTCGAAAGGTCGGACGGCCACTTAGGCTGTTACATATATAGATAATGTAGCATTCCTCCAGAGTGAGTGATATATAGAGAGAGCAAGGATGAGGTTGCAATCACTTTTATGACCTAGATTCTGAAGTAAGGCACCTTCATTTTCATTCTTTTGTTAGAAGCAAGTGACTAAGTCTGCCCTACACTTAAGGGGAGAGGAATTCTGACTTTCCTCTTGAAGGGGAAATATATCAAATAATTTATGAATGTATCTTAAAACAACAATAAGGCTCTTACAGTAGGTTTCATAAAGACACAAAGAAGTGTCTTCAAAATTTTATGAAAAGACATACTTAAAGCTTTGGTTTAAGTACCTGAATATTTGAAGCTTCTATTTCATACATAAGAATTTTTTTGTTTTGTTTTTTTACTTCAGAGAGGAAGGGAGAGGGATAGAGAGATAGAAACATCAATAATGAGAGAGAATCATTGATCGGCTGCCTCCTGCACTACCCCTTCTGGGGATCGAACACGCAACCCGGGCATTTGCCCTTGGCTGGAATCGGACCTGGGACCCTTCAGTCCGCAGGCCGATGCTCTATCAACTGGGCCAAACTGGCTCGGGCTGTTTTTTGTTTTTTGGCAATCTTTTCATTCCCCCAGATAAGTTGTTTTAGTTACAACATTTTGCTGATATCTTACCAATGTTTAATTTCATGCTTGTGCACAAAAACATATGAATATGTACATATATATGATACATACATACATAAAAGGTCTTTATATATTGTTTTATAGCTTGCATTTTCTTGCTTTATCTTGTTCAACTAGAAAGAATAAGATAAAAAGGCAGGAAGACTATCATAGATTTTAGAGATGAATTCTAAAACCATCGACTAATAGAATTATGTTTTACACTATTCTGGCCTCTTTTCAGTTATATTTTTAAAAAATGAACCTGAGTCAAATATGTTTATTAGCAAGAGTTATCATCTCTTAATTTTCTTACTGGTACTGTTTTATTTATTTTATTTATTTTTTGGTCTCTTCTCATGCTGATTTTTTTTTTTTTTTTTGCCAAACTTTGTAAAGCTATCTTTTTTTGAGAGTGACAGAAACAATTCTTATTTACCCATCAATAAAATAGATAGTTGTGGTTGGATAAACTTAAATCTATTGACCAGATTCATTATTTTTAAATAAATTTTATAGATGAACAATTAACAAGCAATGAAAGTGAAGGTGATGAGATTTTCCGAAGAAAGAGTAAAAAAGCAAAAGGAAATGTTTTAGAATCCCCAGAGGTGAGTAATTCAGTAATTACAATGATGTGACCATATACAGGCTTTTTCTTCCTCCTTATGTCTTTTTATTATTTTTACCCTTTACTTTATCTATTTATCTAGGATCAGAAATATAGTGAAAATGATTCTCCACTTCATGCTGTAAAAAAGCGCAGGGTTCCTCCAAAGAAAGTAAGTATATAAACAGATGATGTATAGATAATGCATAGTAATTCAATTAGAATAAATATTACAAAAATAATATGTGTATAGGTGAACATAAGTACATATGATCTTACAGGAATGTAGTTAGAGAAAAATGGATAATAAATACTATGTGATTAGAATTTCTATTTTAATTTTATACTTGTTTTAAAAATGATTTCTACTTTTGTCAATACATGTTAGCAATTCAGCAGATGTTCATTAAATACTTACTGTGTATCTACTATGCGAGATGCTGGAGATACTATAATAATTATATCCTGGAACTGTCTTAAGTCACCTACAATCTATTAGGAGAGAAAGATAAGGAAATGGATAATTTTAATATAATCTTTTAAGTCGAATGATAAGAAAAGAGAACCCCTTAGACTTTGGGAACTGTGTCAAGCTTCTTGAAGTTAAAACCTTATTAAATCTTAAGCATATGTGGCCTTAAGCAAGAGAAGGGGAAGGGGAAGGCATTGTCAACAGAGCTTGAAGAATGACACAGCTGGAAACAGCATCTCTTTATTAAATGGACTGTTCTACAAGGAGTGCCAGGAAGTGAAAACGGAGAAAAATTTGGATCCGTTTTTAGAAGGCCTTATTCTTTCATTTGCTTACTGAATGGTTTGAAAGGAGGAAAGGAAGGAGTCCAGTATGACTCTGGTGTTTGGCTTGGGCTCTTTGGCAAATGTGTCATAAACCTAGAGAAGACAAGAAAGAATTGAGTTCAGTGGAACATGTTTGAGTTTGAGGTTTTTTGTTTGATAGTGAAGTGTCAGTGTCTGGCAAGCATTGGTGACTATGAATATGAAGTTTGGGTAGGAGGCAGGTCTTATAGCTAATGAAATTCATTTGTCATCAGTTTATAGCTGGTAACTAAATTTTGAGATTAGGAAATCTTGTGTGTTTTAATTCGCTAATGAAATCTAGGATACTTTATGCAAAATTAATTAAAAATACAATCCGTTCATATTAAATTTTATACTTATATAAAACAAGAAAAGTCACTTTTATACTTATATAAAAAAAGAAAAAGTCACTTTAATTGATTTATCAGAGATGAATTAAAACATTGATAATGTAATGAATCCATTTTAAACTAAAATTATTCCTTTTAATTGAAATGTTATTGATAAACTTTTTTTGAGTCTTTTGATTAGTTTTATATTATTCTGTAAAAGATACAGTGATAGGCCTCCCTAGTCAAAATTTGTTTTTCTTATAGTAGTTCTTTGGTTTGAAAGGACTCCTGTATGTTTGAACTGATTTTGATACCTGTATTTATAGACCTAACTAGAGGCCCGATGCATGAAATTTGTGCATGGGTGGGGTCCCTAGGTCTGGCCAGCGATCACAGCCGATCAGGTTCCCTGCCTCCCCGCCTCCTCCTTCCCTCGCCGCCACCCACCCCCAGTTCCTTGTCCCAGCCCAGGGCTCAGCCCCAGATTTGGCAGTCGGGGGAGGGACCCAGGAGGTTGGCCAGCAGGCCTCGATCAGGTGATCGCCAACCACCACTGTAGTGGGCGGGCACCGGGGCGATCAGAGCCTGCATCTGGGGGGAGAGACCCGGGAGGTTGGCCACCGGCCCTGAGGAGGGAGCCAGCCCCCCTGGGAAAGGGGCCGCATCCGCCACCACCTACCCCTGGTTCCTCGTCCCAGCCCGGGGGCCCTGCTGGCCAGGGGGAGGGGCCGGGAGGTTGGCTGGCAGGCCCCATCAGCGATCGGGGTTTGCAGGCTGGAGGCAGCTCTTGCGTTGAGCGTCTGCCCCCTGGTGGTCAGTGCGTGTCATAGCGACCTGTCGTTCCAGTCATTTCATCATAATGGTCACTTAGGCTTTTATATATATAGATTATATTTTGTGAAGTCCTCAGGATCTTCTAAAGGAAACAAGTTTTCATCAGATACATTTGATGTAATTGAATGAATGTTATAATAGTATTACATATATTGCCTAATTTAGTATTTTAGTACTTATAAATTCTTAAGTATTATGTATTTGTAACAGGGCTCTGGGTTGTGAGAGTATTTTATTTTTCTAACAAGAAAATGTTAGGCCAACTTTAAAAAAGAAAATAAAAGCAACATCCTTTGAGATTAGGAAATCCTATTTAATAATAGACAAACATGGTAATTGACCGTACCTTCGCTATGCCTCCCATTGGCTAATCAGCAAGATATGCAAATTAACCCAACCAAGATGGCGGCCAGCTGCCACGCAGCTGAAGTGAGCAGGAGGCTTGCTTGCTCCAGTGATGGAGGAAGTCGTCAAGGTTCTCCGCCTGCCGCGGCCCGGCTCTGAGCTCCGAAAGCAACAAAGTTTCAATTATAGAAGCTAGGCCGTGGCCACAGAGCTGGAGCGAGCAGGAGCCCAGCTCTTAGCTCCAGTTAACGGCAACAAAGTTTCAATTATAGAAGGTAAATAAATCCCAGAATTAAAAAAAAGAAAAAAAGGAGAGGCTGGGAGCTTCAGTTGCCGGCCAGCCTGAAAACGGCCCTCAGTCCCTCACCCAGACTGGCCAGGCACCCAGCGGGACCCCCACCCTGATCCAGGACACCCTTCAGGGCAAACCAGCCAGCCCCCACCCGTGCACCAGGCCTCTATCCTATATAGTAAAAGGGTAATATGCAAACTGACCCTAACAGCAGAAAGACTGGGAATGACTGGTCACTATGACACACACTGACCACCAGGGGGCAGACGCTCAATGCAAGAGTTGCCCTCTGGTGGTCTGTGCACTCCCACATGGGGGAGCTCTGCTCAGCCACAAGCCAAGCTGATGGCTGCCAGTACAGTGGTGGTGGTGGGAGCCTCTCCTGCCTCCTCAGCAGCGCTAAGATTGTCCAACTGCAGCTTAGGCCTGGTCCCCGCTGGCAAGTGGACATCCCCCGAGGGCTGCCGGGCTGCCAGAGGGATGTCTGATTGCCAGCTTAGGCCCAATCCCCCGGGGAGCAGGCCTAAGCCAGCAGGTGGTCATCCCCTGAGGGCTCCCAGACTGTGAGAGGGCACAGGCCGAGCTGAGGGACACCACCCCACAAGTGCACAAATTTTTGTGCACCGGACCTTTAGTTAAGATATAATAACCCAATTATATTTTCTTATGCAATAATTTTATTGAATTATAGTTAGAATTGTCATCTAGTGATGAAAGTGAAGATATTCCTGACCAACACTCACAATTAGAAGACTTCAAGGATTGTAACATGAATTCCAAAAGAAGCACCAAAGTCCAAAAGAGACCGAGTCATCTGAAGGTAAACGTTTTTTAGTTTGTTTTACTATACTAGGGGCCCAGTGCACAAATTCATGCACCTTGAAAGGAACTGTGGGCCACGAGGCTGTGGTAGGCACAAGGGCGGGTCTTGGCCCATCTTTCGCACCCCTGTCCAGCCCCTCCTGCCGCGCCCCCGGTCCCCTGTCTGCTGGCAGCCCCACTCCCGCTGCTGCCACTCCCATGTGCTGACGTGCAGCGATTGGGGCCAGTGCCAGCAGTGGCTGCCAGCGGGGCTGGCACCATCAGTGGGTGGGAGCGGCGGCAGGGGGAGGTGGAGAATCACTCAGGGGCGATCAGAGCCAGCAGTGTCGCTCGCACCCACAGATGGCACCGAGTGATTGGGACCGGCGCCAGGCACCGGCAGCGGGTGCGAGCAGTGGCTCCAGCGCCGGCTGTGGGTGCAAGCAGGGCCAGCGCTGGCAGTGGGTGCGAGTGGGGCCAGTGCCAGCAGCAGGTGCGAGTGCTAGGCGGGACTGCGGCGTGTGGGAACAAAGACTTTTCAGTAACCACCAGAGGCTCGCCCTGATGACAGTGATCAATGCCCCACTTTGGTCTGGTGCCTCTGCTCACCTGCTCCACCATCCCACCGTGGCCAATGCCCACCATGTTCCACACACGCCCCTGGTGATCAACGCATGTCATAGCGACCAGTTGTTCGGTTGTTCCAGTTGTTCCACCATTTGGTTTGTTTGCACATTAGCCTTTTATTATATAGGATATGTATTTAAAGAACATTAGATTTTATACAGAAGTAAACTTCTCTCTATAATTTCTTTTTTTTAACCCTTACCTGAGGATCTATATTTTTAAATATATTTTTATTTATTTCAAAGAGGAAAGGAGAGGAATGAGAGAGAATAATTGATCAGCTACTCCCTGCACACCCCCTAGGGATGGAGGCCACAACCTGGGCATGTGCCCTGACCAGGAATTGAACCCTGACCTCCCGGTTCATAGGTTGATCCTCAACCACTGAGCCACGCTGGCTAGGCCTGAGGATAATTTTTCCATTGATTTTTAGAAAGAATGGGAAAGGAGAGGGTGAGAGGGAGAGAGAAACATCAGTGTTGAAAGAGACACATCTTTGGTTATCTTTTGCACACCCCCAACCGGCATCAAACCTATATAATCCATGTACGTGTCCTTGACCAGAATCGAACCTGAAACCCTTTGGTGTGCAGACCAACGCTGTAACCTCTGAGCCATGCCAGTCAGGACTCTATAATTTCTCTATAGAAAAAAATCCCAAAGTAAAAATATATTTTTACCCTACTTTTTTAATTGGAATTAAAATCTCAATTCCAATTTAAAAAGTACTTTTGTGTTTTGAAACTATCATGCAGTGTTGAGTTATTTTGAGTGGCTAAATGAAGAAACTAGTGTGTTGAGAATTTAAGATTCAAATTGAAGAAAATCTGAGACAGAAATTTGAGTTTTAGAGTACTTGCTGTTTTTTTAAATTTTATTTTATTTATTGATTTTGAGAGAGAGAGGGGGGAAGAGAAACATTGATTTGTTTTTCCACTTATTTAATGCATTCGTTGCTTGATTCTTGTATATGCTCTGACCAGGGTCAAACCGCAATCTTGGCATATTGGGTTGATGTGCTAAACAATCATATATATTGTTTTTCTTATCTCTATCCAATATTTAAATCCTTGGAAAATAATTCTTAGCACCTTTTTTTTTCTGATCAGTCCTTTTGTGGCAAAAATTAAAATAACTGTAAGACTTGTCAGGAAACTTTATGCTTATTAGTAAAAGAAAAACATTCAATAAGCTGAAATGCTGACTTGTACTTATTTTACTTATAAGAATTATCAGAAGAAATTTAAATAGCTATGCTACTTTATCAAATCTTCTTGCAGTTTTCTGTTTTTATTTTTTGTCTTAAAAAGCATTGGGAAGAAATTCATTTTCCAGAAGTATTTCCAATTACTTAAGGAAAGTAAATGATTTTCTCATCAGTATCATCTTGTTTTCTAATTTGTCTTAGCTTGTAGCTAGGAAGTTTTTAGATGATCAAGCAGAACTTTCCCAAGAGGATGCAGAATGTGTTTCATCAGATGAAAATGATGATTCTGAAAATGAAAAAGATTCCTCATTACTTGAATTCTTAAATGATGAGACTCAACTTTCACAGGCCATAAATGGTAAATGATGCTTCTTTTTCTTTTAATTTTCAATGCTTTTAATGTGGTTTTAGTTAAATATTTTAGTTACTTTTCAAATAACCTTGACTTTAAAGGGAATTAAATTTGGTATGACTGAAATATTTGGTCATTTTCATTCAAATTCTATAATATTTGCTTTATTTTAGATTTGGTTATTTATAGGCTTTTGCTAATTTGATTATTTATCTCCAGAGCAACCTGGCTGACCCAGTATCAAATGTTTATATAACAAGTATGTAGTTCCTATTGTGACTAGTACTATGTAACATTCTTGAGGAAGCTATATTAGTGAACAAAATGGACAAAAATCTCTGCCTTTAATGTTTGAATGGAAGGAGAGAAACAATACACATAATAACTAAATTATTTAGTATGAGATGAAAAATTTATAGAGAAATGAAAAAATGGAGTAAGTTGAGTAAGTTGAGGATTTGCAGGGGTTTGGAGGATTAATACTGGACAAGCTGTAATTTTATATAAGGTATGGAGGGTAGACCTCATTGACAAGGTGACACTTCATCAAACTCCAAAGGAGATGAAGAGGTTAGCAATATGGATTGTGCAAACCAGCTGAGGCACAAAGCTCACTTTGTTAAATTTACCAAGGAGGGGAGATTACTTTTGGTAAATACTCTCTCCAAACAGTGCTGGAGCAGATCTTATACACAATACATTAAAAGAAGATGAAAAAAAAAAAAAGAAGAAGAAGAAGAAGATGATTCAGATGGGCTATAACTGAAATGAGAAAGATTCTGTTGGGCTTCTCAGTGTTTTGATCTTTTACAGATCTTGCCACTTATTCTGCTCTTGTAATTCCTGATATAATTTAAGACAGCAAAGTTTCCCGAGGTCCATGCCTTTATTTTTTAATCAGTTTTAAAAATTGATTTTAATTAATTAATTAATTTATTTAAAATGTATTTTTATTGATTTTAGAGAGAGGAAGGGAGAGGAGATAAAAACATCAATGATGAGAATCATTGATCGGCTGCCTCCCCATGCCCCCTACTGGGTATTGAGCCTGCAATCTGGGCTTGTGCCCTGACTGGGAATTGAACTGTGACCTCCTAGTTCATGGGTCGACACTCAACCACTGAGCCACACTAGCCGGGCTTAAATTGATTTTAGAGAGAGATTGATTTGTTGTTCCACTTACTTATGCATTCATTGGTTGTTTCTTGTATGTGTCCTGACCAGAGATTGAACCCACAACCTTGGTGAATTGGGACTATGCTCTAACCAACTGAGCTATCCTGCCAGTAACAGTTCTTGCCTTTAAAGGAAAAAGGTCTTAAAGACAAAGTTTTCAGTGCTATGTCATTGATACTGATATAATTTACAGAATAAGGTTGCTTGGTATTGTACTTGATACTTATTAATAGAAGTGGCTATTGCAGGTTTATAGGATAATCTGGTTGGAGAATGTTGATGCATAGACAGCAACCAGTATAAAGGTCCTGAGACAGGAGTGTGCCTGGCATGTTCAAGGAAGGCATTGTGCCTAGAATTGAATGAGGAAGGAGAGTAGTAGGAAGAGAGATCAGAGAGGTGCTGAGCAGCCAGCTCATGATTTGACTTATTGTAGCAGTGTCACTCTTCCTTCTGTGTTGAGAATGGCCTATAGGGAGCAAAAGCGGAAGAGACCATTTAGCAGGCTATAGCAGTAATCTAATCAAGGAGTGACAGTGGTTGCTACCAAGGTGTTGGCAGTGAGAGAGCGACAAAGATTGGATTCAGGGTATGTACAGCTGACAGGATTTTCGATGGATTAGAGAGGAAAAGAGGAGTCAGTGGGCTTGAGCACAGGAGGGATGTCGTTGCTGCTCTCTGACACTGGAAGGCTGCCTGTGGAGCAGTGGGGTTGAAGAGTAGGGAGATCTGAAACTCCATGTTAGACACAGTATGTTTGAAATACGTAGGATTTCAAAGTGGTTTTTTTTAAACCTCAAAATTCACATTTTTTTTCATGTTTCATTTTCAAGTACTCTTTGCTAAAACTTTACAAAATGAGAAGCATAGGAATCTCACATTATGCTTAGTGAAAAAAGCCAGATTCAAAAGGCTACATACTATATACTTTAATTTATACAACATTTTGGAAAAAATAAAACTGTAGGAACAGTAAATAGATTATGGTTGCCATAACAATGCATTTGTCAAGACTCAGAACTGTACCCTAAAGAGTATGAATTTTACAGTATATAAATTATATCTAAAAACAATCTGAAACAAATGAAAAAAAAATCTCTGAAAGCTCCTTGATTTTGAATCCTTCTGAACATTAAACTGGAAGTAAGGGTCTCATTAAGTTTGTAGGGATTTAGCATGAGTCAGGAGGATATCTAATAGTTGAAGCTAGCTATGTAATGAAGATAAGGGAAATAGTATTAAAGAAAAATTTATATATCTTGTAGCAAGCACTATAGTCTTCAAATTAGTAGTTACCCCTCAAAATAGTTGATGTCAATTAATCACCCTAAAATGTAGGAGAAATGGGAAACAAAAATTAAGTTGCTTTCTGATTATAACCTTGAACATATAGGCATAAATAGAAAATCATGTGCTTTTCAGTTTTAACTTGACAGAAAATAATGAAACATACATACTATTGTCTGTGGTTTTTATTGTTTTTGACTGTTTTTTTGGCCTGGATTTCTTGTGTTTTACCGAATACTTTCTATAAATCAGCTACAGTCCTAAGGTCTCTGTATACACTTATTTTTTTCATGAAAAGGCGCCATGCTAATCCTCATTTTCAGAGGAGAGAGATAGCTAAGGTAGAGCACTTAAATAAATTGTCTGTGATCACCCAACTAGATGGTCTGATTTCAAATGCAAAACTTCTAACCTTGCATTTTAAATAATTGTTTTTAGACATCTTTTTATATATTAAAAGCGTTTTGTGTAAAATAATTCTACAAGGTTTGAATCATGTGAATTTGGAATAGGTCAGAGTTAAATACTTTTCTGGTTTTCATTTAAATCATTTTGCTATTTGAAATTCTTATTATCTTTACACAGATTCTGAAATGAGAGCTATTTACATGAAATCTGTGCACAGTCCATTGATGAGCAGCCGGTACAAAATGGTCCATAAGAAACATAACAACATAAACATTTTCTCACAGGTATAAACTCCAGAGATATAGTAGAGAATTTCCTGAGGTGATGTTGAAATATTTTCCTATTAATGAAATCTCCATTTTATTTCTAAAACTAGACTATCAGAGTTAACTGGGTTAATTTCTGCTCTGAATCAGGAAGGTGGACTAAATGAATTCTCAAAATCCCTTTTAGTCCTTATTTTGATCAAATTATTCTTTCTTTAATTTTAGTTAATTAGCATATGCCATTAAATTATTTTCTAATTAGGAGAATGTTTAAAGGAAGTTCATCACCTGATTAAATTTTTTTAAAAGATGTTTTTATTGATTTTTTGAAGAGAGGGAGAAAGAAGGAGAGAGAGAAACATCTTTTGGTTGCCTCCCTCATGTGTCCCGACTGTGGATTAAACCTGAAACTGGGCATGTGCCCTCACCGGGAATCGAACTGGTAAGTTTTTGGTACGTGGGGGGACATTCAACCAACTGAGCCACACCAGCCAGGGCAACTAGTTAAATTTTTTTTTTTAATATATTTTATTGATTTTTTACAGAGAGGAAAGGAGAGAGATAAAGAGTTAGAAACATCGATGAGAGAGAAACATCGATGAGCTGCCTCCTGCACATCTCCCACTGGGGATGTGCCCGCAACCCAGGTACATGCCCTTGACCGGAATCGAACCTGGGACCTTTCAGTCCGCAGGCCGACGCTCTATCCACTGAGCCAAACCGGTTTTGGCAATTTTTAAAAAATATATTTTTATTGATTTCAGAGAGGAAGGGGAGAGGAGAGAGATAGAAACATCAATGATGAAAGAGAATCATTAGCCCTGACTGGTTTGGCTCAGTGGATAAAGCGTCGGCCTGTGGACTGAAAGGTCCCAGGTTCAATTCCGGTCAAGGGCATGTGCCTTGGTTGTGGGCACATCCCCAGTAGGGAGTGTGCAGGAGGCAGCTGGTCGATGTTTCTCTCTATCTCTCTCCCTTCCTCTGTGTGAAAAATCAATAAAATATATTTATAAAAAAAAAAGAGAGAGAATCATTAATTGGTTGCCTCCTGCATGCCCCCTACCTGGGATGGAGCCTGAAACCCAGGCATTGTGCCCTGACCAGGAATTGAACTGTGACTTCCTTGTTCATGGGTTGATGCTCAACCACTGAGCCATACTGGCTGGGTTAAATTTTTAATTCTTATATGTTGAAACTTTTTTTTTAAAATGTTAATTCTAAAAATTATAGATTATTTTTTATTTATGGTTAACATTTTTATATTAGTCTTACTTGTTTATAAATTGACATGTTCAGCTGGGTAATATAGTCATTCATTTTTCTTCATGTCCATTGTCTTTATTATATAGCACTTACCACATTGCTTATATATTACTGTTTATTTTTTCTGGCTACCTACACTAGACTGTTAATTTCTAGAGGGAAGAGAGTTATATTGTTTTTATCTCCAAAGTCCCTACTTTCTTCCATAAAGACTATACTCAGTATATGTTAGTTGAACAAATGACTGAATTAATAAAGTTAAATAAGTATTGATAAATATCTCATGCATTTAAAAGAATATGTTAACTACAGGCTGATTTTATGAAAGAAATTTGTAATTTTCCCCCATTAATTTAAGGAGAAAAAGGGAGAGAGAGAGAAAGAGAGAGAGAGAGAGAGAGAGAGAGAGAGAGAGAGAGAGAGAGAAACATCAATGATGGGAGAGAATCATTGATTGGCTGCCTCCTGCACCCCCCCCTACGGGTGGGGAAAGGGGGTGAGATCGAGCCCGCAGCAACGGGGCATGTGCCTTGGCCTGAATTGATCATGGGACACTTTAGTCGGCAGGCCAAAGCTCTATCCACTGAGCCAAACCCTAGGGCATGTAATTTCTTATTTGTATTTTTATTGTAGATTCCTGAACAAGATGAAACCTATTTAGAAGACAGTTTTTGTGTTAATGAAGAGGAGTCTTGCAAAAGTCAATCAAGTGAAGAAGTGTCTGTTGATTTTAATTTAATAACTGAAGATTGCTTTGCAAATGGCAGTAAAAAATATAAAACCCGACGTTCAGAAAAGCTAAAACAAAAGAAGATGGGACCGAATTGTGCACGTTCAAAAAAGAAATTATCCAGAATTATTTTACTGGATGATTCAAGTGAGGAGGAAAACAATGTAAATGATAAAACAGAATCCAATATTGTGATCAACCCAAGCACTTTTAAAAAGAGCAAACAACAGGACCATGGTTTGAATTCAGTGTATTCTGGGTCTTCCTTGCAGTCCAAGGACCATTCTAATCCAATTGTTAATCAATTGCCAAAGCAGAGACAACAGACACTACTTAATGTAAAGGATGTGGCTTCTGATGCCTCGGGCTCCAAACCTCAGAGCCGAAATAAAATTGAATCTTTCTCACCATCATTCACTGCTGTTGATTCACAGAAGGACTGTAGAAATTTTCCAATTCAGTTGAAGGTATGGAGCAAAGTAGAGGAAAAAGCCTTCATATGTTTACCAAAAGTTGTTTTTGTTTTGTTTTCCTTTCTTGTATGTTTTGTGTTAAATAACTAGGTCAAAGAAAAATTAGCTAATGTTGAAATTCTTCAAATAAGAAAATAGCACATTAAATTTTATGGGTAATTCAGATATGGGTGCTTAGGTTATAATTTTTTAAATATGGTAATAGTTTTCTTAATAACACTGTAAGGAAACTTGCTAATTTCATTAAAAGGCTGTAGAAAAATGAGCTTTCTGCAAGGTAAATTTAATAGAAATTACGTACTCAGAACTAGGCCCAGCACCCTGATTAACTTTTCTTTCTCCCACTTAAGGCTTCAGGTATGTAACTCATCTCTTTATTGGGGAGAGGAGTTTAGGGGCACCACCTAATTTCCTTCCTTCCAGAGTGGCTGAGGAGTCCAGTTTCCAGCTTCCCCTATCTTGCTGTTGCTTAAATAATCCTTAACACCATTTTCAGTTTTTAAGAGTTTATAGTTAAGTAGTTTTACTAAAATAGGGATTAGAGTCATAGTACTAGGAATTCCCTAACTGTAAATATTGATTTATTTCCTTAATTGTCATTTAGGAGTGAGACCTAGACCCAGACTTCTATTTCTCTTTTATTCCAGGTATTTCAGTCCATTCTGCCTTACCAATATGCTACAATGTCCACACAACAGCTCTCAAATTGGCCAGTTTTAAATTGTCCTCAGGCTTTTATTGCCCAAAGTTATTTCTCAAAGGTACAATTAGGATAAAGGTAACTAGATTACATTTTATAATAGATTAAAGATCAATTTCTCTGAGCCTCAGTTTCCTCGGCTATAGTATACAGATAGTAATCCCAAGGGTCACGGTAGGTAATATATGCACAGTACTTTGAAAGCCTGTAAGCACTATCTACATTTCCACTGTGGCATGCTCTAACTGAAAAACAGACGTAGGATAGTAATACTGTGAGGACTGTGGAAAAGATACACAGATTTTAACAGGAATGGGTTTTAAATTTTCTTCTATACCTAGTACTACAATTCTAGAAAATAATTCTTTATACTTGAAATTAGAAGGGGAAAGACTTTGAGGTAAATTTGAGTAGACAGAACATAGACTAAATATCCGTCAAAAACTGTTAGATTTAAAACTTAACTTTTACTTTGTCATGTATATTGCAAACAGCATTCCTTGTCTGCCATTTATCTTTTTCTTTCGTTTGTTACTACAAACAAAAATGTTTGTCATAGGAAGAGGTACTTTTTTATACAGTTGCCGTTATTTTCTTTATAGTTTCTGACTTCATTGTCATGTTTAGAAAGCCGTTTTCTACTCCAAGATAAGTACATATTTCTGGTATTTTTGTTTTTTTGTGTTTTTAGTGGCCATTTCTTCCTTCATTACATTTATTCTTTTTTGTGTTTTGAAATTGAATATTGAATGTATTTTAAAGATTATTTCTGAGTGATTATGACTTCTATATTTAGCTTAGGAGGTAGGAAGCTGGAAAGAGCATTGTTCTCTTCCATGTAACAATAACCATTAAAAAATCCAGATAATCTACAATATCAGATTTATTTTTATTGGAGTTGAGATTGCAGGACAACCAATTAGTCTGATATCTAAGAAGAGACAAGTGCTTTCAATGAGAGACTTGATGAGACTTGGGAGAGTCACTGGGCACTGTACTATCTGGGAATAAGAATTTATCTAAAACTTAACTGCAAAAGGCAGTGAACTAGCATGAGCGTTTAGAATCCCTGGAAGTTGCAGACATAAGGGGAATTTGCAACCACTCCTGCACTCTTCTTCAGACTCACCAGGTGTTCACAGGGAAGATTGAGAATCAGAAAACCTTTTTCCTGCTGCAGGAAGTGATCAGCAGTTCCTGTGGAGAAGGCACCAAAACTCATTGTTCCTTCTCCTCTATGGAACAAAAAGCTTTAAGTTTTAAGCCATTAGGGATAGAGCAGCAAACCTTAAAGGCTTAGGCCAGTGGTTCTCAACCTTCCTAATGCCTTGACCCTTTAATACAGTTCCTCATGTTGTGGTGACCCCCAACCATAAAATTATTTTCGTTGCTACTTCATAACTGTAATTTTGCTACTGTTATGAATTGTAATGTAAATATCTGATATGCAGGATGTATTTTCATTGTTACAAATTGAACATAATTAAAGCATAGTGGTTAATCACAAAAACAATATGTAATTATATATGTGTTTTCCGATGGTCTTAGGCGACCCCTGTGAAAGGGTCGTTCAACCCCCAAAGGGGTCACGACCCACAGGTTGAGAACCGCTGGCTTAGGCAAAGACCCTTTGCAGATGGAGGAAGGACACAACAACAAAATTCCATAGCCGAGAAAGTGTCAGGAAAACATCTTGGGCTAGAACATTAGGGATCTCCAGTCCCTAGGAGGCAGGGCAAGATCACTGAGAAGGTTCCACCTCTGAGACTGGGACACAAGTCCTGCTCAAGACAGGCTGAACCAGGACAATATGAATACCCCCCACTACCCTCCCCTCACTATCCTCTCCCCCCTCCTGGCCCCAACAAGATGCTCCTAGTGCTCCCCCCAACCAGGCTAGCAAGCACTAAGTAACAAATAAAAGCAATCTGCTGACTGGAATGACAGTATGGGAAGAGAAGCTTTCTGAGGCTCAGGCTCACAGAGAAGACCTAAAGCTGAGAACATTTAGAAAAATTATCTGGCAACTCACCCCACCCTAATTACAAAGTAGCACTACCAAGTTTAAAGCCTCTGGTTGTACCTAGAGTAATCATAGCAATAAGAAAATCCAAACCCAACGAAATGTTTGACTAGGTTTACTCAACCGCACACCCTAAGTAAGGCCTAGCAAAAGAAAAGCATACCTGTTTCTAGGCCTAAATACTTTTGTTCAATTACTGCTGTCCTACACAAGATGTTTGGATTTCAACCAAAAGTTACAAAGTACATAAGAGGAAGAAAAAAAACACATTTTTAAGAACCAGACTCCTGATATGACCTATCAGAATCAGACAGGGAATTTAAAATAGCCAGGATTTATATGTTAAAGGCTTAAACAAAAATGCATGGATAGGGAATATCATCTAAGAAATGAAAAATATAAAGAACAATAAAGTGGAAATGCTAGAAATGGAAAACATGGTAAAAGATAAAGGTTGTCTTCAAGGGGCCCATCATAGACCCAATACAGCCATAAAAACAACCAACAAATTTAAAGCAAGGACAATAGAAATTACCCAAGCTGAGAAACACAGAGTGAAAAAACGAATGGAGTATCCAAAAGCTGTGGGACTGTATCAATAGGCTAACATACATGTAATTGGAATTAAGAGCAAAGAGGGTAAGAGATATAGTTGAACAGGCAGTGGCTGAGAATTTTCCAAAATTAATGAGCACTGGTATATAAGTATATGAATCTGTTTTGACTACTTTTGGAAAGTATTTCCACCTAGGAGTGGAATTACTGGGTCATATGGTAATTCTGTGTTTAACTTTTGGAGGCTATACCATTTTATATTCCCACCAGCAATGTATGTTCAAGTTTTTTCACATTCTCATCAACACACACACACACACACACACACACACACCCTTTTTAAAAAAATTGTAGTTGTCCTACTAGGTTTCCGTGAATGGCGGCTTGGTTCTTCATCTATATAGTCAGTTTGGTCATGTTGAAGAAAAAAGAGTATCAGTAAAGAAAATCATCTTCAGGCTTATGGTGCTAACATATATTTAACCTGTTTATGATCGATGTTTTCTACATTTTCAGGTTGGTAGTTCTCCGGAAGATTCTAGCACTTCAACAACTTACAATTCCAACTCAAGACCATGTTTGGCTGGCACACATGCTTCTTTTAGACTCCCACAGGAAGGCCAGAGAACTTGTATTCTTGTAGACAGCCGTGAAATCACTTCTGGTTCAGAAATAATTTCTTCCCTAAGAGCAATTCATGGCTTTCAAGTAGAGGTTTGTCCTCTTAATGGTTGTGATTACATTGTGAGTAACCGCATGGTGGTGGAAAGGAGGTATCAATCTGAGATGCTAAACAGTATTAATAAAAACAAGTTCATTGACCAGATCCAGTACCTACAGAGCATGTTTGAAAGAATATGTGTGATTGTGGAAAAGGACAGAGAAAAAACAGGTTTGTATTTTTAAATGTTTGTTTATAAATCTGTAAAGGAACTTGATTGAATTCGTTCAATCTATTGTCAGGATGTGGAAAGCTCTTACAATACCTGACTCATTTCATATGTACATAATGTTTTTCAGTAGTCATTGTGTTTAAATGCAGCTTATGAATTGAAGGGTGATAAATTGAAGGCAAGTGAACCAAGCATAAGTCTTTTTAAGGTGCCCCAGAAAAAATGAGGGCTTTAAATAAAGCAGTGGCAGGGAAAAAGCATTCAGGAGTTTTAGGAAGCAGGATTAACAGGAGTTGGTGGGGTTACTCTTAAATTGACTAATTTCTTGGTTATTGGACAGTTAGGTAGTGGTGCTGTTTATTGATATTATAAACATGAGAAGCAGATTTGAGGGACAAGATTGAGTTCTCAATAGGTCACTGAAATGGATGCCGAGGATGCATTTGGAAATGCAGGATTGGAGCTGCATTTGGGGAATTACTATGGGAGTCACTGAGAATAGTGAAAGGATCATGGGAAATGAAATAAAAAAATGCACTGAGTTCTGGTGTCTACATCTATGTAATGTTGCATTGAAAAATCCCTCCCTCTGAGGAGTTAATATACTTGTGATGTTATGAGGATTAAGTGAAATCATGTAGGTGAAAGCGACTATTCAAGAATTCAAGATTGTACAGTCATTAAGTAAAAGGAAAAAATGTAGTTAATGTAAAACACTAGAGGCCCGATGCACGAAATTCGTGCAAGAGTAGGCCTTCCTTCCCCTGGCTGCCGGCACCAGCTTCCCTCTGGCACCTGGGACCCAGGCTTCCCTCGCAGCCCCGGCTTTGTCTGGAAGGTTGTCCAGAAGGACATCCCTCTTGCAATCCGGGACCGCTGGCTCCTAACCGCTCATCTGCCTGCTGGCCTGAACCCCCTAACTGCTCTCCCCTGCCAGCCTGATCACCCCTAACCGCCCCTGCCTTGGCCCCGCCACCATGGCTTTGTCCGGAAGGGCATCTGGAAGGTTGTCTGGAAGATGTCTGATCTAATTAGCATATTACCCTTTTATTAGTATAGATTTGTTTGGTAATTGAACAATGTACCTTTTTATCCCCATGCTTTCACTGGTGAACCACGTGATCTTGGACAAATAACTGTATCTTTCAGTAATCCTTTTTATTTTTTAGTTTAACAATTGAGGGCTTTAGATAGGTGATCTCTTGGGTCCTTTTACTTCTAAAATTCAGTAATTTAATCTTTATCAACATATTTTGTAGTATATTGGAAAGTAATATGTCAAAAGTTATAGAAAAGTACCTTTCTTTGGCATATAAAGAATGCCCAAAAGAAAATATAGGTAATATGTGGAAAGAAAATAAATGGGAAAGTTAGGGGAGTAAATTAATAGGCAAGAGTTAAAGATAATATTAAAATGGGTGTGTGGAGTATTGAGTTACTCTTGGAATAAATACATAAGATAATTTTGTATCAGTTAAACTGAGTTCTTCATCATTGCTAGTAGCATTATGAAAAATTTTATTAGAGTCAAGTAATGTGGCCTTGGCTTTAGGAATGAATTATCTACGAATATAAGCTCTTCCCTGCCTACCCATCTTTCTATGTTGATTCCAATTCAGGACACTTGTAAAGACAGTTTCCATATTTTATCTCAGAACCTTTAAATCTTTAGCTGTAGGGTTTGTCAATGTCATAAATAATGTGGCACTAGTTTTTTTTAATGGTGTAGATCTTGGGATTTTAATATATAGTATTCTGATTCTAGTTAATGTAAATTACTAATGTTTGCATTTTCCTGAACATGAAATATTTAGGAGACACATCCAGGATGTTTAAGAGAACAAAGAGCTATGACAACCTGCTGACTACCTTAATTGGTGCTGGAATTCGAATTCTTTTCAGTTCCTGTCAAGAAGAAACTGCAGATTTGCTAAAGGAACTGTCTTTAGTGGAGCAAAGAAAGAATGTTGGTATTCAAGTTCCAACAGTGAACAGTAATAAATGTGAAGCACTTCAATTTTATCTAAGTATTCCCAATGTAAGTTATATAACTGCATTAAATATGTGTCACCAGTTTTCTTCTGTTAAAAAGATGACCAACAGGTATGTCTGTTTTAATATTTTTAAATGGTTACATTTAAATGATTCTTAGAAGCATTTTATGGAAATTTTAATATATTTTTTAAAAGGTATAGGCTAGTCTGTTAGAGTATTTCATTCAGTAGAGACTTTTTTCTTTCCAACATGTAAGTCACTGCATGAAGCTGAGACCATTAATTTGGCGGGGGGCGGGGGGGGGGGGCGGGGGGGCAGACATTGTCTTTGAAGAGTTTAGAGCTCTATAGGAAACTAGACAGAGAGCATTTACATTGAATGTTGTAATCTAGCACTTCTAGGAAGAGATGATTTTCTTAAAGAAAGGCTTTTATGTTTGGTGTTCTTTAAGCAAGATAATAAACTTTATAAGTCAAAAGTTCTAGTGTAATTTTTTTTTAGAGATTAAAATGAAAGTTTATTAGTGAAACAGTGAGAGAAGGGCTACTCCACAGACAGAGCAGACATGTAATGTTTTTCTTGGTCTAATTTATTTTTCAGCTCACCTCAAGAAATCTCCATGTATGCACAAGTAACTCATCAAAAGGCTGAGGAGATCTATAGGTATATTCACTATGTATTTGATGTGCAAATGATACCAAATGGTCTTAACCAAAGTAGTTTGGAATCCAATGCATGACCAGACCACTCAAAGGTGCAGTTATCAAAGAACTCTCACAACACTAAATGTACTTCAATAATCATTGCTGTGGTTTGTGATTATCAGTTTAAAATATGTAAATAAGAGAACATATCCATATCTACTATTTTATATTGTGTATATTTTTATTTATATGTTATATTTTTTAAAATATGTATAACAATCATTTGGTTAACTGGACTATGAAACTATGTTTATTAAATAATAAAAGGTCATTGAAGGTGCAATTAAGAAAGTAAAAGCTAGAGTTCGAGATATATTTTGAAATTTTTCCAAAGATTTTTGTACTATCATCATTTGTTAGCATAATAGGTTGATGCATCTGATCACTGCCAACTTAATGGTCATAAACAATTTTTCCTGTAAGATCTAGAATATTTTAAATGTCCTGAGTCTACATACATATTGGATCAAGTGTGGGTGTATTATGAGATAAGTGCCCCAGTAACTAGGAAATTAGAAAGTGTAAATGAGTATGTTTACCTCACCAAAGGTGATCCAATCAAGTAGTCAAATCCTATTAGTATAAACTCTAACATACACTACTTGTTTGGTTGTTGTAGAAATATGATATTCAAAGAAGTGATATTGCCCTAATCGGTTTGGCTCAGTGGATAGAGCATCGGCCTGCGGACTGAAGGGTCCCGGGTTCGATTCTGGTCAGGGGCATGTACCTTAGTTGCGGGCACATCCCCAGTAGCGGGTGTGCAGGAGGCAGCTGATCGATGTTTCTCTCTCATTGATGTTTTTAACTCTCTATCCCTCTCCCTTCCTCTCTGTAAAAAAATCAATAAAATATATTAAAAAAAAAAAAGAAGTGATATATTGGCTTGGACTTGGAAAATTTTTCATAGATGAGCTACTGAATATGGACTTTCATTGTGACCCATTCTTATTTTTGTGACGCTATTCTTGTTTTAAGATGACTCCATATTATTATCTGCAACAGCTGAGGCCCTTCTGTCTAGTCCAGTGGTTCCCAATGTGGGGCACATGCCCCACAGGGGGGCAATTTGGTTTTTAAGGGGGACAGTTTGAGAATTAGTTTTTCCCCTCTAACATTCTTTTTTTTAAATTAATCTTTATTAATAAAAGAGGGATATTACAGATGTCCCTCTTTTTTCTCTCCATAGCTCCCCTCCCCTAGGTTCCCACCCTGCCCCAGTCCCCACCACCCTATTGTCTATGTCCATAGGTAATGCATACATGCATGTAAAATCTTTCTCTAATCTCTTCCTGCATCTCCTACACCCCCTTCCCTCTGAGAATCGTCAGTCTGTTCCATTTCCATGCTCTTGATTCTATTCCATTCATCAGTTTATTCTGTTCATCGGATTTTTTTATTCTTTTTTTAGATTTAATTGTTGATAGATAACGTATTTGTTGCCACTTCGTTGTTCATGTTTTATCTTTACCTTTTTCTTCTTCTTCCCCTTCTTAAAGAATACTCTTCAGCATTTCATATAACACTGGTTTGGTGGTGATGAACTCCTTCCTTTAGCTTTTTCTTATTTGTGGAGCTCTTTATCTGACTTTCAATTCTAAATGATAGCTTTGCTGCATAATCTTGGTTGTAGATTCTTGCTATCCTTCACTTTGAATATTTCTTGCCACTCCCTTCTGGCCTGCATAGTTTGTTGAAAAATCAGCTGACAGTCATATGGCCACTCCCTTGTTGGTAACTACAGTGGGGCCTTACTTACGAGTGTCCCGACTAACAAGTTTTTTGAGATACCAGCTGTCTCTCGGTCGATTTTTTGCATTGAGTTGATAGAGTAATTTGAGTTAAAGAGCTCGTTAATGAGCTCCTTAACGAGCTCGGTCTCGGAACAAATTAAACTCGTAAGTCAAGGCCCCACTGTATCTGCTTTTCTCTTGCTGCTTTTAAGATTCTCTCTTTGTCTTTTGCTCTTGGCATTTTAATTATGATGTGTCTTGGTGTGGTCCTCTTTGGGTTCCTCTTGTTTGGGGTTCTCTGTGCTTCTGGACTTGTAAGTCTGTTTCTTTCACCAGGTAGGGGAAGTTTTCTGTCATTATTTCTTCAAATAGGTTTTCAGTATCTTACTCTCTCTCTTCTGGCACCCCCATAATTTGGATGTTAGTACGCTTGAAGTTGTCCCAGTGGCTCCTTGGCCTATCTTCATATTTTTGGATTCTTTTTCTTTTGGCTCTTCTGGTTGGGTGTTTTTTGCTTCCTCATATTTCAAATCGTTGATTTGATTCTCAGGATCCTCTAGTCTACTATTGAATCCCTGTATATTATTCTTTATTTCAGTCAGTGTACTGGTATGCTTAATTTCTGACTGGTCCTTTTCCATTTTTTTTGGCATTCTCACTAAGATCCTTGAAAGTCTCACTAAATCCCTTGGAGGTTTCTAGAAGATTCTTGAGTAACCTTATAACTGGTTTTGAACTCTATATCCAGTAGTTTGCTTTCTTCAATTTCCTTCATTTGTGACATGTTTCTTAGTCTCCACATTTTGGCTGTTTCCCTGAGTTTGTTTCTATGTATTGGGTAGAGCTTCTAAGTCTCCTTGAGTTGATAGAGTGGCCTTGTGTAGTAGGTCCACAAGGCTCAGCCTATAGGGTCCAGTGGCTCAGCCTCCCCAATCACCTGAGATGGACACTCCAGGTGCACCCCTTTGTAGGCTGTGTGCTAGCCTTGTTGTAGTTGAGCTTTGATTGCTGTTGGTGTCACTGGGAGGAATTGTCTGTGGGACCTGCTGTGACTACAGCGGGAGAGCTGCTGTGCAGGAGACACCCTTATGGAGCAGGACTTGCTTCAATGGGGCTTTGGTGCTCACTGAGTCTGCCCCTTGAGTGTGTCGCTTATGGATGTGAAGAGTTATAATTGGGTATGGTCTGACACTGACCACTGGGTACATTGGCTCTTGGATCTCCAAGGAGGTGCAAGGTCAGCCACTGTCTGGGGCCACCCAGCAGGAGCTAGGGAGATCTGCAGATTCCTCCTCTTTGTATTGGGTTTGGAAGTGCCCAGACGAGGCCCAGCTGTGAAGCAAGGCAGGCTGGCGCTGGTGCCAGGTCTTAGGCTTTTTATTTATAGATTTGGGACTCCCTGACCCAGCTGCAGCTTGTTTGACAGGTTTTTAGCCTGAGAAAGGATAGGCCATTTATATGGAAAAGCCGCTGCACACAGCTTGGTTGGGGTTGTAAATTGGGTGGGGCAGGGTCTCAGAGAATCACCAGGGTGGAGCAAGTAGAAATGGCTGACAGTCAGCCCTGCAACCGGGGAGGTCCCAGCACGGGAACAATGATCCTTATGAGCACCTCCATCTAGAAGAAAGCCACCCCGAGTTCCTGCCTCGATGCCAGTCAGTCAGTTTCTCCTCCTATGTGTCTGGGTCCCCCAGAGCCTCACCCTGGTGCTAGAGGTCAGAGGAAGCAGGAGCTTGTAAATTCTGTTTGTGGTGCCGGCCTTTTAAGAGGAGCAGCTGGGTCTCCAGAGACCTGTGTGTCACTGAGCCCCAATCTGCACTGGTTTTACAGCCCGTAGTTCTTTTCTTTTTTTTAAATTAAATCTTTATTCAGATTATTACAGTTGTTCCTCTTTTTCCCCCCATAGTTCCCCTTCACCCGGTTCCCACCCCACCCTCTGCCCTTACCCCTCCCCACTGTTCTCATCCATAGGTGTACAATTTTTGTCCAGTCTCTTCCCGCACCCCCACACCCCTTTCCCCACCTAGAATAGTCAGTCCACTCCGTTTCTATGCCCCTGATTCTATTATATTCACCAGTTTATTCTGTTCATCAGATTATTTATTCACTTGTTGATAGATGTGTATTTGTTGTTCATAATTTGTATCTTTACCTTTTTCTTCTTCTTCCTCTTCTTAATGGATACCTTTCAGCATTTCATATAATACTAGTTTGGTGGTGATGAACTCCTTTAGCTTTTTCTTATCTGTGAAGCTCTTTATCTGACCTTCAATTCTGAATGATAGCTTTGCTGGGTAAAGTAATCTTGGTTGTAGGTTCTTGGTATTCATCACTTTAAATATTTCTTGCCACTCCCTTCTGGCCTGCATAGTTTCTGTAGAGAAATCAGCTGACAGTCGTATGTGTACTCCCTTGTAGGTAACTGAGTTTCTTTCTCTTGCTGCTTTTAAGATTCTCTCTTTGTCTTTTGCTCTTGGCATTTTAATTATGATGTGTCTTGGTGTAGTCCTTTTTGGATTCCTTTTGTTTGGGGTTCTCTGTGCTTCCTGGACTTGTAAGTGTATTTCTTTCACCAGGTAGGGGAAGTTTTCTGTCATTATTTCTTCAAATAGGTTTTCAATATCTTGCTCTCTCTCTTCTTCTGGCACCCCCGTAATTCGGATGTTGGTACACTTGAAGCTGTCCCAGAGGCTTCTCACACTATCTTGATATTTTTGGATTCTTTTTTCTTTTTGTTTTTCCGGTTGGGTGTTTTTTGCTTCTTCGTATTTCAAATCCTTGACTTGATTCTTGCAATCCTCTAGTCTGCTGTTGGGACTCTGTATAATATTCTTTATTTCAGTCAGTGCTTAATTTCAATGCTTAATTTCTAGTTGGTCCTTTTTCATAACCTCGAGGGTCTCACTAGATTTCTTGAGGGTCTCACTAAATTTATGGGCGGTTTCTAGAAAATTCTTGAAAAGCCTTATAAGTTTGGTTTGCTTTCCTCCATTTCTGTCATTTGTTTCCTTTTTCTTTGTCTCCGCATTTTTTATGCTTCCCTGTGTTGTTAGAGTGGCTTTGTGTGCTAGGTGTCCTATAGGGCCCAGTGGCTCAGCCTCCCCAATTACCTGAGGTGGACACTCTTGGTGCACCCCTTTGTGGGCTTTGTACACAGTCTTGTAGTTAAGCCTTGATTGTTGTAGGTCTCACTGGGAGGAATTGACCTCCAGGCCAGTTGGCTGTGAGAATCAGCTGTGTCTGCAGTGGGAGAACTTCTGTGCTGGAGACACCCTTCTGGGGCAAGACTTGCTTCAGTGGGGCTTTGGTGCTCACTGAGTCTGCCCCCTTAGTGTGTCCCTTATGGATCTGAGGAGTTGTAATCTGGTGGTCCCACTCTGACCACTGGGTACACTGGCTCTTGGATCTCTAAGGAGGTGCTAATTTAGCCTCTGCCTGAGGCTACCCAGCAGGAGCTACAAAGAGATCTGCAGATTCCCCTTTCTTGTTTGGGGTTTGGAGGTGCCCAGATGAGGCCCAGCTGTGAAGCAATGTAAGCTGCTGTGGGGCCTTGGGCCTTCTTTTGGAAGTTCTGGGTCTCTCTGACCCAGCTGCAGTTAGGTAATTTTCAGATTGCAAAGGGCCAGGCCTTTCACATGCAAAAGCCTCTGCACACAGCTTGGGTGGGGCGGGGTCTCCGGGGATCAACAGGGCGGAGCAAGCAGCTATAGCTGTTCCTCAGTCCTACCCTAAGAAGCCCCGCGTCTCAGTGTCCCGGTAATCCCTACAAGCACCTCTGAGAGAAAGTCGCCCTCGAGTTCCGCCCAATGCCAGACAGTCCAGTTTCTCCCCGTATGAGTCTAGGTCCCCAGAGACTCGCCCGGAACTGGAGTTCAGAGCAGTTGGGAGCTTGAGACTCACTCCTGATTGAAAAAGACAACCGTGTCCTCAGTTGCCAGCCCTTTCCACGTGCGCCTTCGTACCTCTGCACTTACCTCTGCACCTCCTCTGAGTCTGTGTGCTTTTCTCTTTCCTTCTAATTGTAGAATTTCCACTCAGCCAGCCTTCCTGTGGTTCTGGATGATGTCTGTTTTGTCTTTTAGTTATATTTTTGAAGTTGTTGTGTGGGGCAGCAATTTCCGGTGTTTACCTATGCCGCCATCTTGGTTTCTTCCTACAGCCCGTAGTTCTTACTGCCCGTATGGGGCTTCTTTTCCCAGCTCTGGGACCCTGAGCTTGGCGTTTGACATGGGGCTGGGACCCCTTGTTCCTCCAGGCGGCCTCCACAGAAGCGGTCTCCCTCCCAATTAAAAATCAGCACACGTGTGTGCCAGACCAGCCCGTTCCACACCTCCTACTAGTCTCAGCGTGTTTTTTCTACTTCTCTAATTGTAGGACTTCCATTCAGCCAGCTTTCTGGCAGTTCTGGATGATGGTTGTATTTTGGTTGTAATTTTGATGTGGTTATGGGAGGCAGTGAATACAGGTGTTTGCCTATGCCGCCATCTTGGTTCTCCTCCAAGAATGAGTTAACTGAATTTTTTGCAGTCCTTATGGTTCTAGGGGCCCCATATACAGGATATAAATATATATTGTGACATTTATGCATTTCTGTTCTCTATTATGTTTTGAAACTGTATTTGCTATTTTTTATATCACTTCATATTTTTTTTAAACAATTTCTTAGTGATTTCTTCTTCAGTACTTCAACTGTCCTTTTGTTCTTTTATTTTTCTCTTTCATGGATGCCAAGTTCTTTGGAAGCTTGTTTAGATCAAATTAATTGCCTTTTAGGCTTCCTCCAAAAGGAGGAGTTCACTTTTTGAATAATACTATGTCACAGGTGGAGCGGGGCATCAGGATTTTAGAGATGCTTAGGTGGGGCATGGCCAAAAAAAGGTTGGGCACCACTGGTCTAATCACCCTAGTGCTAAATCAGCCTTTAATTGTGGACATTTCCCCCTATTTACAGCCTTTTATTCTATGGTTGCCTCTTTCTTGTTATATTGTTGGGTTTTTGGTCCCTCATACAAGATTGCTTTTCTTACCTTAGACTTGGCAGGAACTTTGGAGCTTATCTAATTCAAATTGCTTTCTTATCAGATGATAAAAGTGATGCCCACAAACAAGTGTCATAGAAATCTAGAACCAGATCACAGAAACTATATACTCTTAAGTTCTCTTCTGCTAAAACTTACATAATTGTGAATTTAGCTCCTTTGGGATACTGTAAGTTCTCAGTTCTTCTAAAAGCAAACTGATGTCATATTTCTGTTGTTCATAATTGTTAAAAGCCAGTGAGAACAGAAGCTCTAAGTTATTGACTGATAGCAGTTATCAGTCTGTTATCTCTCAGGTTCAATTTACCCTTCAATATCTCGCTTTGCTATAATGGACTGGGCTTTTTGCGCATTTCTCCCTATAGTGAGCACAATTAAGTTTTGTCAGTAGAAGGAGGGAAGGGGGTCTCTTTCTGGTTTCAGTTTGTTTTGCTTTTCTGCTTCCGATGCAGTGTCACCAGTGCAGGTGATTGGGACACCTTGTGGGTCAGGAATCGTGCAGTTCTTCAACAACCTAACATTGACCTAGGCCAGTGATGGCGAACCTTTTGAGCTCGGCGTGTCAGCATTTTGAAAAACCCTAACTTAACTCTGGTGCCGTGTCACATATAGAAATTTTTTGATATTTGCAACCATAGTAAAACAAAGACTTATATTTTTGATATGTATTTTACATATTTAAATGCCATTTAACAAAGAAAAATCAACCAAAAAAATGAGTTCGCATGTCACCTCTGACATGCGTCATAGGTTCGCCATCACTGACCTAGGCTGACCACACCTGGCAGCACCTCCCACAGACACTAATGTACCCATATTCTATGTCCACCTGGCAGGCAAAATATTTCATAAATTAACATGGTGGGAGGGCCAGAACTAGATGATTTTGTTTACTAGAGGCCTGGTGCATGAAATACGTGTACTTTGGGAGGGAGGTGGTTCCCTCACTTCAGCCTGGCCTGTGCCCTCTCGCAGTCCAGGAGCCCTTGGGGGGTATTCGACTGATGGCTTAGGCCCACTCCTTAGTGCTGCTGTGGAGGTGGGAGAGGCTCCCACCACCACTGCGCGCTCGCCAGCTGTGAGCCTGACTTCTGGCTGAGCAGTGTCCCCCTGTGGGAGTGCACTGACCACCAGGGAGCAGCTCCTGCATTGAGCGTCTGCCCCCTGGTGGACAGAGCACGTCATAGCAATTGGTCGACTGATCGACTGCCTGCCCCCCTGGTGGTCAGTGCACGTCATAGCAAGCGGTTGAGTGGCCTTAGCATATCATTAGCATATTATGCTTTGATTGAATGGATAACCAGACACTTAGCATATTAGGCTTTTATTATACAGACAGTCCTCAGGTTACGTTCGACTTGACTTACCTCGTTTCGTGGTTACGTCGCCATCTCCCATTTATTTATTAAAAAAAAAAAGTTCCGTCATTTCGACATATGTACGTATGTGCTTTATGTTTATTATTTATTTACCACAAGTAAAGATCAGGAATTGTTATCTTTTAAATTTTTTTTACTGTTTCACTTCCTTACTGCTGTGTATGTGCTCCATGTGAGTGACGTAGGTGCTTATGTAGGTGGGTTCCGACTTATGGTGAAAATCGCGTTATGTCTAGGCATAGGAACCGATCTCTGATGTAACCCGAGGACCTACTCTATAGGATGCTTGCTGTATAGAGAGCTCTATTCATAGGTAAGCTGCAATAGCTCTCATTGATAGCACATAGCACTTAACTCTCAACCCTATTATCCGTCCATCTTATTTTTCTTTTGAGTCCTTAAAGTCTTTCTTTTCCACTTTTAAGTCTTATTTGGAGGTTACCTTAAACCCTACTAGCTTTTATGGCCTGATGAAAAGAAATGGGACTAACTCGGAACTTGGCAGGTGGGCTACAATAGAATAGACTGGGAAGGACACAGTTGTTCTGATAGGACACAGTGAAGGTGGTGGTGGTGGTGGTGGTGGTCACACTTTGGTTTATGTCAGTCTGTGCTATTTCAAAATTATCTTTTTGTTTCCCATTAAGCAATTTAAGCAGCTTCTAACTCCTAAAACACCTTCTGTTAACATCAAGCAGCATGGCATTATATTAAATATTGGCAACTTAAATTCTACAACTCTATTTTTTATTTTTTTATTACTATTTATTATTTTTCATTTTTTAAATATATTTTATTGATTTTTTACAGAGAGGAAGGGAGAGGGATAGAGAGTTAGAAACATCGATGAGAGAGAAACATCCATCAGCTGCCTCCTGCACACTCCCTACTGGATATGTGCCCGCAACCAAGGTACATGCCCTTGACTGGAATCAAACCTGGGACCCTTGAGTCCGCAGGCCGACGCTCTATCCACTGAGCCAAACCGGTCAGGGCTAAAACTCTATTTTTTAGAGCTACTCTAAAATAACCTTCATTTGTTCCATCCTACATCTATCTGTCAAATCTTTGTGGTAGAAACAAGCAAGGAAGTTTAAAGGAGAATGATCTATCTAACTGCACTATTCTTTTTAAATCTTGTGTGTCTATAAATCCTATATTATATAAATGATTATTATTGACTAAATTTTTAAGACACAAGAAAATGTATCTTTTTAAGAATTCTGGGTTAAAAAACAACCAAAACACAAATATTATTATAAAAGCAAACTAATTTTATTTGAACAACCTAATTGGAGAGACGGGTAGGTGAACATGTACTGTAACCAGAGGGGAATATTCTATGTCAAATTTTAAAACATAATGGCAGAATAAGCTAAAGAGTTTTTTTTGAAAACAATGTTTACTACAACATAATAACTCCTTATAATGGTAGACCTATTATTTGAATGTCTATTCCAGTCTCTCTAATACTTTTTAATATTTACATATGCTGTGCCTGAATATGTAAATAAGGCTTAAGAACTGCAACAAAATCTGTTCTCTGACACTATCTAATAAAATACGGAAAAAGCAATAAATTAAAATTTACATAGGTTCATAGGTATGCCAATCATAAGTTTTAAGAAAAACAATTGGGAGAAAAGAAAGCATAACAAAGTTTCAACAACAAGTAATTTAAACATCATATCAACTTTGGCTTACATACCAAGTGGTTAAAAACGCTAATTTCAAGTGTTCATGAATTCAGTAGCTACCAGTACAATCTATCCTTTAAGGGTAGCAACATTTTTTTGAAAGATTTTAAAAATTCAGTTTGGATCATGATTTTCTTAAACAGACTTAGATGCTTATGAGAGACCATTTAGACTGCAGCAATGAGGAATATTATATAGAAGGATCTTTAACTTTGAATACAAACAATAGAACCTTTGACAAGGAGCCCACAATTTCAAAAGAAGCTACTTATAAAGAAAATATAGGTACTCCAAATGAAGGTACGAATAACTGTCTGCTTCTTGATAAAAATACTGGAAATATTTTCTCACTTTTACTATGCAGAATCAGAACTTGAAAAATAATAATCTTTCTCTTCTTCATCCAAAGACTCCATAGCATTAGTGAAAAGTTTTCCAATAGTAGAGCTTTCTCCTAAGAAGAATTTAATAAAAATGATGAATACATTTCTAAAAGTAATTTCAATAAAAATAACTATAAGATATCAAATGGTAGGTCTGCCCATTTGACAACAGTTAATTTTAGTACCATGTTAATAAAGAGACTGTTCTATAATAGAACCGAGCTACTGAAGAAAGAAATGTGTATTACCTTTGTTAAGTGGGGTTTTTCTTCTTGATGGAGTTGAAAAATCACTTTCCACCTACAAAAAGAGTTTACATTAATAGAAAAATGGTACCTTCTGTGAAGCCTGCCTCAAATCTAGACAAAATTAAGCCTGCTTTATCCCCAGAGTACTTATAACAACACCTAGTCTATAATAATAAAAGCATAATATGCAAATTGACCTAAGGGCCAAAGGGTATGGGTGTCAAATGTGGTCCAGAAGACCATGCTATGACACCCACTGGCGCCAGGCCAGCCAAGGCAGGTGCAATACCATTAGTCAGGGGCCCCACCATCACCCCATGATCACCCACAGAGGGAGGCCCAGGCCTCGGGCCTATAACGGGTGGGTGGGGCCTCCCTCAGCGGGAGTGATCCATTGCGGAGTGAGTCTTTGGGGCGATTAATTGTGGGGTTCCTGGACTGTGAAAGGGCGCAGACCAAGCTGAGGGGACCTTCCCCCCCTCACCAAGTGCACGAATTTCGTGCACTGGGCCTCTAGTCATATTATAATTATCCATGAAATGTCTAATTCTCTTTTAAGATGAATTTATTTGGGGCAAGAACTATGACTTATTCAATATCGTTTCCCACATTACAAACTTATGCAACAGCAATTAATAAATAGTCTATGGGCCTCTGAAAGTTGCCAAATCTCCTAAGTACTTATGCCATGACATTATACTAGCAACATTTTAAAATTCTCTGTACTTTAAAATCTTTCCTACAATGGCAGTTTATATTATAAGCTTTAACTCTATAATGCATGCTTACATAATTAGTGCTTTTAAAACTATTGGTGGGAAACAGGGTGCGGCTGGAAAGGGGGCCGCTCCCACGCCCTTCACGCAACGCACGTTCATGGGGAACCTGGCTCTAAACCATTCGTAGACGACCTGCTTCTGGGTCGGGGTTTCGTACGTAGCAGAGCAGGTCCCTCACTGCGATCTATTGAAAGTCAGCCCTCAACACAAGGGTTTGTAAAAACAACAACAAAAAAAACCCAAAAACTATTGGCCATAGCTTATTAAAAACTTATTTCTCTGTATTTCTGACATAATTTTAAATACTTTTGTTTTTCTTAATGGATTATAATTTGAGCTTCAAAATTATATCTTTGTGATTATAAAGATAAAATCTTTATAAAATGATTATAAAGATTATATCTTTATATAATGGTTATCTTTTTTTTTTTTTTTAAATATATTTTATTGATTTTTTACAGAGAGGAAGGGAGAGGGATAGTTAGAAACATCGATGAGAAAGAAACATCGATCAGCTGCCTCTTGCACAACCCCTACTGGGGATGTGCCTGCAACCAAGGTACATGCCCTTGACCGGAATCGAACCTGGGACCCTTGAGTCCGCAGGCTGACGCTCTATCCACTGAGCCAAACCGGTTAGGGCGTAATGGTTATCTTTAAAAAATGAAAAGAAACATAATAGAAAAGGAAATATGACAGTATACCCACTAGGCGAAGGGAAGTATTTTTAAAACTTGAGATACAAACTCATATTCATAGATTGTGATGTAAATAATTTTTTTCCCTGTGAAATGAGTCAAAACATTATTACATTTTTTAGCTCCAAAATCATTTGGTGAGAGAAACCAGTATCATTATGACCCCCAGTTCATACCATACATGAAAAAAATGAAATTAGAAAGCTCAAGTGGCTTGCTTCACCACAAAGCTGGTATAGGGAGTCAAACCTTGACATCTGAATTTTTAACACTACATAAATCCTTTGCTCTTTCTATCCTCACACATTGGCTACAAAATATTAATCTATGAAAAAATGGGGCTAAATCACAAAGATACAATTTTGAAGCTCAAATTATAGTCCATTAAGAAAAACAAAAGTATTTAAAATTATGTCAGAAATACAGAGAAATAAGTTTTTAATAGGAAGGGTCCTTATACATATATCCATATGAACTGTTTCTCATTTTGCAGAGAACAGTGGACTAGGGTCTTGCTACTACTCAGTATGGTCCATGGATCAGCAGCAGGGGCATCACCTGGAGGTTGCTGGAAATGCAGAATCTCAAACCTACTACATCAGATTTAACAAGATCCCTAGGTGACTGCCATGCATATTAAAGTTTGAGGCAACCCAACTTCTTACTGGCAAAACAGACACTAATGCTGCTGTAAGAAAGAAGGTACTCTTACCATTTGCAACGGCATGGATGGAACTGGAGAGCATTATGCTAAGTGAAATAAGCCAGTCAATGAAGGAAAAATACCACATGATCTCACTCATTCATGGATAATAGAGACCATTATAAACTTTTGAACAATAATAGATACAGAGGCAGAGCTGCCTCACACAGATTGTCAAACTGCAGCGGGAAGGCCGGGGAGGGTTGGGGGGCAGGAGGGAGGGGGTTTTGCAGAGAACAGTGGACTAGGGTCTTGCTACTACTCAGTATGGTCCATAGATCAGCAGCAGGGGCATCACCTGGAGGTTGCTGGAAATGCATAATCTCAAACCTACTACATCAGATTTAACAAGATCCCTAGGTGACTGCCATGCATATTAAAGTTTGAGGCAACCCAACTTCTTACTGGCAAAACAGACACTAGAAGACAAGTCTTCTCACTATGTTAAGGTGATTCCTGGTCCTTTACAACAAACCAAAATTTCATTTTCATAAGGAATGTGAGACGAAAAGGGGAATCTGAAAACACCAAGAGGGAGGCTGCCTAAAGAGATTTCTTTTGAAGAATTTAGTCTCCAGGCTAATTTTCAACCAAGCTCCCAGAGGTATCATTTCCTGTGGACAAGTGAAGCCCACAAAGATTGGATGTAATTAATCCCAATGTTTAGTTTACAGACTCTCTGAGAGGAATTTTACTCCAGGCAAGTATACAATATAAATATTTCAACATGGGTGAGGGAGGAAGAGGTGTCCATAACTTGGTCAGAAGGAATATACCTTCAGGGAATAAGGCAGTCATTTCCCATTCTACTACCACCATAAACTATCATTCTCTAAGATTAGTTATTTACTTTGAAGAAATCTGAGGTGAATTAGCTTTTCTAGAATAATATAAGTTGTCCAAAGTAAAATCAAACAAAATTTTAAAATTAATTCAAGAGGATAAAGGATTCTCTCAATTTTTTTATCAAAGGGATATAGATCATTATTAAAGCAAGGCTGAGTTAAAATTTTTCTATAATTTTAATATTGATCTACATATGTATATTAGCTGAATTTCAAAAACATTTAGAAGCTGCATGGGATCTGATGAAGTTTCTTATTCTATAATAGTCATAACTCAGTCTGAATGATTCCCCAGTCATTGAACAGATATGCTTTTGTGTCTTGCCTGAAATGTCCTTCCCTGACCTGTAAGTGCTTTTCCCACCCTATCTGACTCTTTGAATGAACATTTTTACCATTTTCACTTTCCTCAAATACTATAGTCAATCACCTGCCATCTGTAATTAACAGCACTTAGGTACTTACCTCACTCACAACCTCATATTACCATTTACTTATATTAATTAGGCTGTAAGTAACTTGAGGGTAAGGCCGGTTACATAACTTGTAACTCCCGCAGTTTGCCATGTATTATAGTTGTTCCATAAATACACGTTGACTAAATCTGGTGTGAAGAATAAAAATACTTACTGTTTTCTTCTTGATATTGCCCCAGACAACACCACCTTTATTTTTATGCTTTTTTTGCATGTGAAAAACATATTTATCACAGTCATTCCTGTTTGAATACAAAATAATTGCAAGTCAACATTAACTACCATAATTTTATCCATAGATTGAACAATTGACAAAATTAGTGTTTCAATTTCTAAAAAGTGCGTTTTCACTAACATTTTTAAAGACATGGTGTACCCAGGAAGATGGACAAAAAGCTTCGAAGATTTAAAGGAAATGGAAATACCAGATAAGAATATTCTGGAAATTATGGATTTGCATGTTCATTGTCCCATTTGTGCTCTTTCCAGGCTCTATCTTGCTGCTGCTGCTTTTTCAAAACTCACTGTGACTTCTTATCCCTGAATTCCCTTTTGTTATAGCTTTCACTCCTTTCTCCTGGTCACTTCCTTCCCTAATCCAGATTGAATCTTGAAGTTGATAACTTTAAGGTGATGAAAACCCTTAATTAATTTATAGCATCAAACTGTGTTGAGTCTTCAATTCAGTGTACATCTATGAAGTTTTTTTCATTTCTTTTTACCTTATCTCTTTTTTTGTTAATTCTCATGGGAGGATATTTTTCCCATTAAAGGGGGAGAGAGGGGGAGGGGGAGAGAGAAATAATGAGACACACACACATTGATTGGTTGTCTCTTGCATGAGCCCCAACCAGGACTGGGGATCCAACCTGCAACCCAGGTATGTGCCCTTGAGCAGGGAATGGAATCTGTGACACGTCAGGGCTTTCCCCTATCTATTTTTAATTTTCTTTTATAATTCTTATTAATTTAAATGCTATCTTATTGTTGACAGTATTACAAATGTCCCCCCACCCTCCTCTACATCCCCCTCCTCCCAGCCCCTGCCCCTCCCATGCCTTTACCACACTATTGTCTGTATCCATTGGTTATGCATATATGAATATGAATTCTTTGGTTAAACTGTTCCTGTTTCCCCTCCCCCTCCCCTCTGAGATACCTTATCTCTTAACCCTCTTTCCTAACATATAGACTTGATTCATAATTTACAGATGAAAATTAAAGCCAAACAGAATGGTTGTTCTCATTTTCCCCTACAATTTCTAGTCTTTTTTTTCCCCCCACAGTAAATACCAGCTGAGCACCAATTCTTTTTCTTGGCTCCAAGATATCCTCTATGATTATCTGTTCCTTTGTGACTATTTGGGAGCAACCTTAAAGGTGTGACATGTAGAAATTTGTAAATGTGTGACTGTATTAAGATATAATGTGTACCACAAGCACTCCTGCATATTACCCAAAGCAATATACAGGTTTAATGCAATCACCATAAAAATCCCAATGACCCTTTTTCTTTTTTTGATCAATCCGCACCCAAGAATATTTTTTTAGAGACAGTGGAGGTGGAGGGTGGAGGTGGAGGGCGGGAAACATTGATGTGAAAGCGAGACATCCATTTGTTGCCTCCCACAGGTGCCGTGATCTGGGTCAGGTATTAACCCCTAGAGTGCCCGAGAGCACGATCGCGCTCCTGTCTTTCGCACGATCGCGCTCCTGTCAGTGCCAGGAGCGCTGTCAAAGCTTCGAAATGGCATCCAGTTCTAAGTCTGCTTTTATTAGTGATGATAATATTGCTAAATATGTCAATGTAGTAAAGGTTTCCTTAAGTTTTTGAATATGTAACTTCATTTACTTGCGATTCATAATTTATTCATAATTTTTTTTCCTAAACTGCTGTAAAATCAGCAAAAAGTGCCTTGGCAATTTTAGCATAGTTCCTAGGATATTGGTTGGCACTCAAAGGGTTAAACCTGCAATCCTTCAGTGCATGAGCCCATACTCTAACCACTGACATTTTTTAAAGAAATAGAACAAAAAAAATAATCAGATATGTATGGAACCATACAAAAGACCCCTAATAGCCAGAGAAATCCTGAGAAAAACGAAAAAAGCCAGAGGTGTCACACTACCTGACTCAACGATAATGAAAACAGCATGGTATTGGAAGAAAAACAGACACACAGACCAATGGAACAGAACTGAGAGCCCAGAAATAGAACCACATATATATGGGCAAAAACTTTTTTATAAAGAGCTGAAAACACACAATGGAGAAAAGCCTCTTCAATAAATGGTGCTGGAAAAATTGGAAAGCCATTCAAAAGAATGAAACTAGTCTACTGCTTGTCCCCATGTACAAAATTAATTCAAAATGAATCAAAGACCTAAATATAAGATCTGAAACAATATACTATATAGACAAAAACAGCTACTAAACTTGGTTATAGAGAACATTTTATGAACTTGATCCCAAAAGCAAGGGAAATAAAACAAATGATGGGGCTATGTCAAGCTAAAAAGCTTCTGCATAGCAAAAGGAACCAATAACAAAACAAAAAGGCATCCAAGCAAATGGGCAATAATATCTGCAAATAGCTCTGACAAGGAGTTAATATAAAGATGTCCAACCTCACTAGCTACTAGGAAAATGCAACTCAAAACTACGAGATATCACCTCAACCTATTAGAATGGCTATTATCAATAAAATAGGTAATAAGTGTTGGAGAGGTTGTGGAGAAAAAGGAACCTTCCTTCATTGCTGGAGGGAATGTGGACTGGTATAATCACTATGTAAAACAGTATTGAGGACCCTCAAAAAATAATTGAGTTACCATATGACACAGCAATCCCTCTCCTGGGTATCTACCTGAAATATCAGGACATTTATTTGCAAAGACATATGCACTCCTATGTTCATTGCAGCATTATTCATGATGGCCAAGACATGGAAACAACCAAAGCATCCTCCTACAGACGACTGGATAAAGATGTGGCACATACTATGGAAAACTACTCAGCCATAAGAAAAGATGCAATTCTGCTATTTACAACAACACCGATGTTGAGAATATCATGCTAAGCAAAATAAGTCAGAAAAAGCTACGAACAACATGATTTCACTCATGTGAATATAAAACTGAAACTTATAGACACAGATAACAGTATGGTGGATCCTGAGGGAAGAGGGTTGGGGGAGGGTAAGTAAAGGGTAAAGGGGACTAAATATATGGTGATGGAAGATGATTTGACTTTGAATGGTGGGCACACAATGCAATATACAGGTGGTGTATTATAGATATGTACACTTGAAACCTATAGAATCTTATTAACCAATGTCACCCCAATAAATGTAATTAATTAAAAATAAAAGATTGAAAAAAAATGTAATGTGTACCACAAATATTGTTGTGTAGCAAGTGAATAAGCCTAGTCAGTTCAGGATCACTATCTCATGAGTCTGTTGTCCTGTACAAAGGAATCACTTCTGAAATGATAAAAACTATTTCATAATTTAAAACTGTTAAAAAAAAAAAAGGGGGGGGTCAACTAGAGCTGGTTCAATTTAAGAAATAGTGAAGAAGGCCTAGGAAACTCATGTTTTAAATTATGAAGAAAGCCCAGCCAGCTTGGTGTAGTGGTTGAGCATCGACCTATGAACCAGGAGGTCATGATCCCATTCCTGGTCATAGCACATACCTGGGTTGCGAGCTTAAACCCCAGTGTGGGGCGTGCAGGAGGCAGCCCATCAATGATTCTCTCTCATCACTGAAGTTTCTATCTTTCTATCCTTCCTCCCTTCCTCTCTGATATCAATAAAAATATATTTAAAAAGTAAAATATGAAAAAAAGTTTTAGGAAATATATTCATTACATGAGTCCATCATGTGCTCTATAAGAAAAATTGTCCTTTTTCTTTAATTGTAAAAGTGATTGAAAACAAACCCACACCAGTATAATTCTATAATTTAGAGATAATAGCTGGTGATATTTTGGTCAAGTAATTTCCTTTCTCTTATGAATGTGTTATGTAAATTGAGATCATAATATGTAGTTTTGATTCCTAGCTTTTAAAACCTTTTATTCACTGAACATTATTCTGTCATTAAAAATTCTTGAAGCATGACTTTTGTTACATATTATTCTATTATATGGACAATTCCTAATTTCTTAACTTTTCTTACTATTGGATATTGAATTCTAATTCCAAATTTTCAGTATTATGCTTTGTGATATACATCTTTGCTCATACAAATGTCTATGTCTACTTGCCCTAATTTTTTATTTTTGTAGAACTCAGTAATTATATTATTGGGGGTATGTGTTGTTTCTTTTTTAAATTTATTTCAGAGAGAGAGGAAAGGAGAGGGAGAAAGAAACATCAATTGGTTGCCTTTCCTACGTGACTGTACTGACTGGGATTGAACTCATGACCTGGGTATGTGCTCTGACTGGGAATTGAGCCCGCCACTTTTCCGTTCATGGACTGACAGTCCAACAGCCAGGGCAGAACTCACTAATTAAAGGGCCAAAAGGAATTAGTATTTTAATGCCTTTCATTTGGCCAAAGTGGTTAACAAAAACTGTCCAAAATGATCCTCTCAATATACTTTCACCTACACTAAATACTAAATCACAAGTAAACAAAAAATAATTTGTGGATGGATAGGGAAAATTGTTTTTGTAAAATAAATGCAAATTAAAGTTCCATCAGGCTTCATTGAGAAAACTGAATACAGTATTTTGAATCATTGTCATTTGGCTCCTGCCCCTCACTCTCCATGGAGATGGTTCTTACTAGATCAGCATATGGGATAGCCTATTTTTAGACCTATCACTTTCCATCTTTTCTGTGTAACATTTTACTGTTGGCCATCCCTATTTTTCTTGATATTATTTATATTTCAAACTAGAGGCCCGGTGCACAACATTTGTGCGGGGGGGGGGGGGGGGGGGGCCAGGCCTGTGCCTCTCGCTCCCCTAATGTGGGCCTCAGCCAGCAATTGGATATCCCCTGAAGGTTCCTTAGGGCAGTTGTGGAGGCAGGAGAGGCTCCCGCCACCACCACTGCGCTCACCAGCCATGAGCCTGGTTTCTGGCTGAACGGTGCTCCCCCTGTGTGAGTGCACTGACCATCAGGGGGCAGCTCCTGCATTGAACATCTGCCCCCTGGTGGTCAGTGCGCATCATAGTGACCTGTTGTTCTGCTGTTCGGTCGATTTGCACATTAGGGTTTTATTATATAGGATAGTTCCTATATTTGTATAGTTCAAGATTCAAAGTCTCCCAAGATATCTTAGTTTCTCTCCCAAGGGATCATCAGTGTTTTCAGTCTATGTATCCTTTCACAGATATTTAATTAAAGCAATTATGTACAAGTATACACTCTCATGTATATCATACCTATATACATAAATGGCAACACATAATTCAATGTATATAACTTTTTCACCTACTATATTGTGGACATTTTACCATAGTAGTACATAAAGAAATTCCTCATTAATTTCTATAGCTATATAATGTACCAGAAGTTACTTGATTAGTCCCTATTTATGGACATTTGAGTTGTTTTCAGTATTTTGCCATTATAAATAATATTTCAAGGAATAAGCTGAACATTCACAGTTCTAAAAGTAGGATTGCTAAGTTAAAGAGCATGTGCATTTATAACTTTGATATATATAGACAAACTGCTGCCTGTAGAGATTGACTAATTTACCTTTTTGCTAGTAATTCATGAGAATGACTTTCCAAATTTGTAGGAGTGCTGTATCAGGGAAATTAGCCTTTTTCCTGTGATGAGTTCCACATATTCCTTTCTCAAATTGTCATTTGTGGTTTTTGTAAATTAAATTTATTGGGATGATATTGGTTAATAAGATTATATAGGTTTCAAATGGTCATTATAATACATCATCTGTATATTGCATTGTGTGCGCACCACCCAAAATTTAGTCTCCTCCTGCAACCATCTATTTGACCCCTCTACCCACTCTAGTAACTACCATGTGTTCATGAGCTTTTGTTTTGTTCATTCATTTGTTGCTTTCTATTATATATACTACAGATGAGTGAAATCATGACTCTTGGCCTTTTCCGTCCAACTTATTTCAATGAGCATGATACTCAAGATCTATCCAGGGAGCCTTGGCCAGTGTGGCTCAGTTTGTTGGGTGTCATCCCATATACTGGTTCCATTCCCAGTCAGGGCACATGCCCAAACTGCAGACTGGATCCCTGGTGGGGGGTGCACAGGAGGCAGCTGGTCAATGTTCTGGTTTCACATCAATGTTTTTCTTTCTCTTCCTCTCCCTTCCTCTCTAAAAATCAATATACACACACATACACACACAAAAGATCCATCCATGTTGACACAAATGGCAATATTTCATCTTTTCTTATGACTGAGTTCATTGTATATATGTAACACATCTTCTTTATCCAATCATCCATCAAAGGACACTTAGGTTGTTTCCATGTCTTGGCCATTGTGAATAATACAATGAATATAGGGGTACCTGTATATTTACAAATTTTCATTTTTTGAGTAGATACCATGAAGAGAGATTGCTGGGTCATATAGCTCTATTCTTAATTTTTTTGAGGAAACTCCATCCTGTTTTCCATAATGGTTGTATAATTTACATTCCCACCAGCAGTGTATGAGGGTTCCTTTTTCTCTACATCCTCTCCAACAACTGTTATTTCTTTTTAGTCCTTTGATTGTTTATGTTTGATAGGTACCAAATGAAACTTTTTTTAATATACTGGACTACATTCTTTTTGTTAGTGGCTTCTGGGTCTTCCATCATAGTGAGAAAAGACCTTCACTAATCTAAGACTATAAAATAATTCTCCAAGGTTATTTTAGGTATATTTTATAGTTTAATTTTTCACATGTAAAACTTTGATCCAGTGGGAATTTATTCTGATGTAAAGTGTGAGCTGTGTCCCAACATTACAGAATAACACACTTGCTTGCTGAAACTCTCCATCCTTGACTTCTAGGAACTATTCTTGATTTTTAATATATAATGACTTTTCTCATTACTGACATTTATTCTCTTCAACTCATGAAATGTTAAATATTGATGCACAGAATTACAGTATCTTATGTATAAATATGTACCTGTTTATAGAGGCTAGCATTCCAGGACTGACATGCTGACACTGAGGAGTTTTTGCCAGTGGAAAGATAACTGAGGATGGAGTTGTTGGATTTCTGTCCATATTTGGAAGAATATCCTCTTCTTGACTGTACTGGAAATTTGGCAACTAGAATACAAATATTCATTATCAGCAGGCACCCCTAATAATAAAATTCTTCATCACAAAATGTTTTTGGAGGGCTTTGTTTTTTCTGCCTTATAATTTCCTGAGATAATGAAAAATATTAGTAGACAAAGAAGAGAGCCTTGTCCTCTAAAAAACTTGGTTGTGTAAAATGAAGACAATGATACCTGTTTCTAAAAGTTGTATAGACCAGGGGTCAGCAAATGTGTTCTGTAGAGTCAGATAAGTATTTTCACTTTGTGGTCCATACAGTCTCTGTCACAACTACACGATTATGCTGGTTGTAGCTTGAGGCAGTCACAGCCAACATGTAAACAATGTTCCTGTCTGTGCTCCAATAAAATTTTGTTAACAAAAAAAGGTGGTCTGTTAGATTTGGCCCATGGGCCATAGTTTGCTGACCTCTGTGTAGACAGAACAAAATAAAACTGTGATTCATTTACTGAATAGTACCAAGTAGTATTAAACCTTTTGTGTATACAGTTATATATCCAATAAATAATTCAATCCTTAAGATTTTACCTACCTTTATATTAAAACCATACAGAAAGTGGACTTATGCCACAGAAAATTAACTACTTTACTGCTTTCTATTTGTATTTTATTACCTTTAGTTTTAAATTGTTGAGACTATTACATTTTGGCCAAAACATATATAGAACCTGAAATGACGGTGGAATAATATAATGGGTACAACCCCGAAGGACCACATTGTTGTGCAGAGAACACAGTAAGAACCTCAGATGGCTCCCTTAAAATGCCTACCTTTATAACCTGTACAGATAAAAGGGGGCCCAGATAATGATGTTACTAAATTATTAAAGCACTAGAGGCCCGGTGCACAAAAATTTGTGCACTCGGGGGGCGGGGGGGTCCCCCAGCCCGGGCCTGTGCCCTCTCGCAGTCTGGGACCCCTTCGGGAGATTACAACCTGCTGGCTTAGGCCTGCTCCCGGGTGGCAGAGGGCAGGCCCACTCCCTAAGTGCAGCCCCTGATCAGGCTCAGAGCAGGGACGATTGGGAAAAGGTCTCTCATGCACAGGAGCAGGGCGGATAGGG
>NW_005871129.1:875117-923182 GCF_000147115.1 Myotis lucifugus
CTGTCACACACAGAGCAGGGCCATCAGGGGCTTGGGGAGCTCCCCCTTATCAGGCACAGAGCAGGGCTGATCAGGGGGTTGGGGTGCCTTCCCCTGTCACGAACAGAGCAGGGCGGATAGGGAGGTTGTGGCCCCGCCCCCTGTCACTCACAGAGCCGCAGGGTGATCAGGGGGTTTGGGCGCTGCCCCCTGTCACGCTGATCCCGGTGCGGGGAGCCTCGCTGCTCCGCTGATCCCGGTGCCAGGAGGCATATTACCCTTTTACTATATAGAATAGAGGCCTGGTGCACGGGTGGGGGCCGGCTGGTTTGCCCTGAAGGGTGTCCTGGATCAGGGTGGGGGTCCCCACTGGGGTTGCCTGGCCAGGCTGGCTGAGGGGCTGAGGGCTGTTTTCAGGCTGGCGGGTGACTGAAGCTCCCAACTGCTCCCTTTTTTTCTTCTTCTTCTTTTTTTTTTACTCTGGGCCAGCTTTAGCTCTGAGGCCTCGCTGCTGAAAACATCGATACAATGTTTCGGTTCGGCTGGTTTTCAGTCCAGCTGGTTTCTGGGGTTTTGTTTACCTTCTTATTTGCAACATAGTACATAGTTGCTTAGACTTGCAGCTGAGAGGCCGGCAAGTGAGGCAGGGAACATTGGAGTCCTCAGCAAGCAAGCCTCATGCTCGCTTCAGTGCCTGGCTGCCGGTTGCCATCTTGGCTGATAGTTAATTTGCATATATTCACTGATTAGCCAATGAAAAGGGTAGAGGTCGTACGCTAATTACCATGTTTCTCTTTTATTAGTGTAGATTATGTAGCCTTTAAAAATTGAAGATTACTTAACAATATTAAAAAATGAGTACATGAACCTGGCTGGCGTGGCTCAGTAGCTGAGCGACGACCTATGAGCCAGGAGGTTGTGGTTTGATTCCAAGTTGATTGCGGGCTCCATCCCCAGTGTGGGGTGTGCAGGAGGCAGCCGATCATTGATTCTCTCTCATCATTGATGTTTCTCTCTCTCTCTCTCTCTCTCTCCCTTCCTCTCTAAAAATCAATAAAAACATGACTAGATGAAAAAAGTACCCTTACGTCTACCTCACCAAAACTCAATTTTTACACTTAATAGTTCAGCTGTCTAGATCCATCTATCTTCGTACTACTTTAATCTTAATATCTTTAACAGTTTCAAATTTGTACTTAATATTTGTACTGTATTTCATTATGTTTATGAAGAATATTCTTAGTTGATATATGGATTGATTGTAGGGTGTATTCCTTTCTGTATAAAAATAAACCTGCAATGATTATTATCTTTGTGAAGATTTTTGGCATCATTTCAATTTTTTAGGATAAACTCCCATGAGTAGAATTAATCCTTATGGCTCTCATATGTTGCCATAATGCTTTCCAAAGGTATGATTCAACTCTGCATCCACTGATGCATGACTGTATCAACATCTCCATTGCTTTTTGTTAGTGGATATTTTAACTTATTTTTAAAATTATTCTATAATTTAGAAGGTATACTTACATAGTAACATTAAAATGAGTTTTTTTATATCATATTATTGGCTTTGTTTTATTTGTTGCAAATATTTTATCCTAATCATGAAGTTTTTAGTTATGTGATTTTTGATACTACAAAAATTCTTTGACATTCAAACCTGTCAATCTTGTGCTGTCACTGATTTTACTTTATAGTAATTTACTGTACAGTGAGTAATAATCTTTTATCACTCTCAAAAAAAAGTTTGTCTCATTGTATATAAAATTTTAAATATACACATTTGGCATATTTCTGGGTTTTCTTTTTGGTTCTACAAATGTTACCTTGGAATCTCATTGAAGGGTAGACTCTATACAATGATGAGAATGGCCTGTACTGGCTCATGTCTGTGAAGACTATCAATCCTTTGCCTAAATATTAGGGATGAACACTAACCATATATAACAATAAGATAAAAATCAATATAAAGAAAACAATATAAAAAAAAGAAAACAATATCATGGATTTAAGACTCTTACCAGCACTCTTTGTTTCTTAAAAGGTGTTGTGCTAAAAAAATCATCATGGTCATCTTTTGGCAACTGCTCCAGAAAATCCCTCATCTGCTTCTTCCTTTTAAGAGTTCCCACTTTGGCAGTTATCTTAATAGTTTGCTTCTTATCGGAATCACCTCTCTTGCCTTAAGAGTCAGCAAAACATTTTGGTAAGAACCTGGTCATTAGAATAACTGCTCTAGTGTTAACAAACTTGACAAAATCTAAACTGTGTATTCATATTAAGTAAATTCAGCCTCTATTATATACAGGTTTTTTCTATAACAAGGGATCCTTTCTACACTGGGATCTGTGCGATATCATTAGCCTGCAAGATACTCCTGAAGAAAATACATGTAAGATACATGTAGGCAGGGTTTGGTTAAAAAGGTCTTAATCTTGTGAGAAAGGTTATCTCCCATACTCCTCTTACTGATACCTAATTTATTGATTCTGCTAAAATATAAAGCACATTTAATTATGACAGGGATACTGGACACAACCCAAAGTTTAGAATAGGACTTCTCTAGCATAAACCTTGGGCAGAAGAGTGCATTCCTGAAAGCCATGAAAACTAAATTTATTCTGATAATGAAAACCTGCCTTGGGGACCCTACCAAGTGGCCCGAAATTAAATTAGACCCTTAGAATAATCCAAATACAGATAATCTTTGCAATTCTTTCTAGTTTTAAAGTTTTAAGAAAACATCTACAGCACTGGCCGGTTTTGCTCAGTGGTTGGAGCATCGGCCAATGGACTGAAGGGTCTCGGATTCCATTTCTGGTCAAGGGTACATATCTCCACTGCAGCAGGTTCAATACCCTGCTCAGGTTGGGGCCCATGTTAGAGGCATCGAATTGATGTTTCTCTCTCCCCACTTCCTCCCTCCCTTCCACTCTCTAAAAATCAAAACAATAAAAAAAAAATCTATAAGACACTTGGATATCCCATCTAATAAAAGAGTAATATGCAAATTGACCGTCACTCCAACACACAAAATAGCCAACCATACATGGACATAAGATGGCCTACAGGGGAGGGCAGTTGGGGGTGACCTGGCCAGCAGGGGAGGGCAATTAGGGGCAATCGGGGCCAGCAAGGGAGCAGTTAGGCGTCGATCAGGCTGGCAGGCAGAAGCGGTTAGGGGCAATCAGGCAGGCAGGCAGGCGAGTGGTTGGCAGCCAGCTGACCTGGATTATGAGAGGAATATTTAGGCCAGATCCCAGTCAGACCTATACGGGCAGTTGGACATCCCTCGAGGGGTCCCAGATTGGAGAGGGTGCAGGCTCAGCTTAGGAACACACACACCCACTGTGCACAAATTTCGTGCACCAGGAGAAAGGAAAGGGGAAGGGGAAGGGGAAGGGGAAGGGGAAGGGGAAGGGGAAGGGGAAGGGGAAGGGGAAGGGGAAGGGGAAGGGGAAGGGGAAGGGGAAGGGGAAGGGGAAGGGGAAGGGGAAGGGGAAGGGGAAGGGAGGAAGGAAGGAAGGAAGGAAGGAAGGAAGGAAGGAAGGGAGGAAGGAAGGAAGGAAGGAAGGAAGGAAGGAAGGAAGGAAGGAAGGAAGGAAGGAAGGAAGGAAGGAAGGAAGGAAGAAAATACATCTAGTGAGTTATTGTAAGTTGATACAGAAAACTAGGAAAAAACTATTTACTACAAAGTTTACCATTCTTTTGGCCTTTGGAATTGATTGGCTTTTTCTTAGTAACATGTTTCTGGAATCCATTTCCTTGGGAATCTTCCATGTATTTTCTCTGGCATTCTTCAGCAGATCGAGAACCTACAGCCATAGCAACATCTGACCAGAAACCAGGTTTGTGCTTGGGAAGAGATGCAAAAGCACTATGGAAGACCAAATCCAGTTAAAGAATAAGGAAAAAACAAAACCTGAATGCATACCACTAAATCAATCAGATTTACTGAGCTAAAGGAATTTTACCAAAATCATTCTACTTAACTATTTAGAAAGAAGATAACACCCTATACTCAATAACTTACTCTACTGCTTTAAAAAATATGATGACATAATTTAACATCTAGTAGATGCATAGTTTTAATCTGAAAAATTATCTCCAATCTCAAGGTATTTCTTCCCAAATCCAACAAATCAGTGATTTGATTGGGGGGGGGAGGGGGCTAACATGACTAACTTTTCTATGTTGTTGCTCAAATATTACTGGTACTAAATATATTGAAAGATGAGCTCTGAGTTCATATACATTCCAGGTTATGTGTTATGCTTGGCTTGCTTTCATTATAGTATTACAGTTTATAGAACAGAATATTTTAGATATAATGCTTAAGGGAAATGAAAATTGAAAGAGAAAAAAACACACAAGTCAATATAAGGTAGTTCTCCAATTTAACAAATGAGTTACATTCTAATAGTTCATTTGTAAATTAGTACTTAGAACCAGGTACCCATATTACTACACCACCATTCACTTTGAAGATATTTTATAATGCAGTGTTGTACTGATACATTTTTAACAACCAGCCATCTGGGTTTAAAAAATCCTTCTTTGCAGTATTGCAAATTTCCATATTGTAAATACCCCCAATATGGCTGATTTCAAGCTACCAACATGATGTCACTGAATGAGGAATAAGAAATGTGCCATGGCACACCATTATATAAAATATCTACCTTACAGGTATAATAGCTGTAAAGAACCTTAAGGGTATGCATAATAATAAACTGTACTAAAATAATTAGGAAGTGATGAGTTTAGAGTATTATTGTTTTTAATAAATTCTTTAATATTGTGGTGGTTATTAATCCTCACCCAAGCATATTTTTCCTAGTGATTTTTAGAGAGAGTGGAAGGGATGAAGGGAAGTGGGGGGAAACAGAAATATCGATGTGAGACACATCGATTAGTTGTCGCCTGCATGTACCTCCACAGGGGCTGGGGATCAAATCTGCGACCCAGGTACATCCCCTTGACCAGGAATTGAACCAGAGTGCTTTGATGGGTGGGCCGACATTCTAACCACTGAAAAACACCAGCTAAGGATAAATTTATTTTTTTAATGACTATTAAACAATTAATTTGTAGAATCAATTTGTAGAAATCAGCTCTTGTGAACAGGTACCAGCTAATCATAGAATACCATGCACTCCATGCACAAAAGAATACTTATGGGTATTAAACACTGTTAATGAATTACCTACTCTTTTGCATAATTAATCACTAAAAAAGATTTGAGCTCTAACTTCCCTATTTGTATTGAAGTATGGGTTCGATTGAAATGAAATATTTGGTAATACGCAGTTACAATCGGCCCGAGTTTACACGTTTCCCGCACTCCACCGCAAATCTATATGAACCGAGTTTAAGACGGCTCCCGCGGAGTATGCGCAATTCACGCGAGCCGACTTAACTCGTTTCCCGCAACCCAAGTGTGAATTACCTACTCTTTTGCATAATTAATCACTAAAAAAGATTTGAGCTCTAACTTCCCTATTTGTGTACATAGGTAATTTTCAAGTCTGAAATCGCCTAAAAGGGCTCTTTTATTATAATAAAAATACTTAATGCATTTTTAACAAACTAATGTGTCCTCCCAGACAATTTTTAAAGACAAATTTAATCATGTCACTCCAGTGCTACTTAAAACTCACTTCATTATTCTTAACATAAAAACCAAAATATCCTATATAATAAAAGGCTAATATGCAAATTGACCAAAGGGAGGAATGATTGGTCACTATGACACGCACTGACCAACAGGGCTGAAACACTCAACGCAGGAGCTACCCCCCCAACCTCCGTGGCCAGTGCGCTCCCACAGGGGGAGCACTGCTCAGCCTTCAGAAGCCAGGCTCACGGCTGGGGAGTGCAGTGGCAATGGTGGGAGCCTCTCCCGCCTGCACATCAGTGGGACATCCCCCAAGGGCTCCTGGACTGTGAGAGGATGCAGGCTGGGCTGAGGGGACTCCCCCCCCTTGCACAAATTTCATGCACTGGACCTCTAGTTTAATATGACTTCCATTGTTCCTTGCCTGACTATCCAGTCTCATCCTGTACTGTTCTTCCCTCACTTTCTGTACTCTAGACATTTTGGCTTTTTAGTATTTCTAATTATGCACTTCCTTTCTACTTTTACATACTGTTCTATTTAAAATGTACTTATCATAAAGCTTGGGCTTAAATAATTCTTATCCTTTAGTTCAAGTATCTGTCTAAGCCAAGTTAGATTTCTCTGATACACATTCTTATAAATTTCTTACAGTGATTATAGTTGTTATTTGCTAACTAACTGTCTATCATACTAGGTTATAAGCATGATGTAGCATACAAAGCAGTCGGCTGCAAATGAGAATCACTTGAGGAGTGCCCTGGCCAGTGTGGCTCAATTGACTGGAGTGTCATCCTGTACATCAAAACTTGTTGCAGTGGTTCTCAAACTTCCTAATGCCGTGACCCTTTAATACAGTTCCTGATGTTGTGGTGACCCCCAACTTCATTGTTACAAATTGAACATAATTAAAGCATAGTGATTAATCACAAAAACAATATGTAATTAATTATATATGTGTTTTCCGATGGTCTTAGGTGACCCCTGTGAAAGGGTCGTTTGACCCCCAAAGGGGTCGTGATCCACAGATTGAGAACCGCTGCCTAATGGGTTCAATTCCAGGCTGGAGTTTTGATCTGCATGCAGGGGGCAGCTGATCGATCAATGTTTCTCTCTCTAAAACACACACACAGGCCTCCTGACCCCCCCCCAAAAAAACAAAAAACAAAACAGATACTTGAGCTTATAGCAAAAATGTAAGCAAGTAAATAAGCAAACAACTATAATAAACAGATTCATAGACTCTATCCCTGAAGATTTCAATTTAGTAGGTCTGTGGTGGCAATACTTTGCATTTTTGAGAACGAGGCATCATATCTGAGTGAGTGGTAGAAATGGAAGATGACAAGGGAAGGTTACAAAGAGGAGATGACATAAAAGCTGGTGGATAAAAAACAGGTGAAAATAAGGCAACTACCCTGGCAAAGAAATGAAGATGAGGAAACAAGACATAGGGTTACGGAATGAAAAATAGTTCAATTTATAACATGTCAAATTTCAAAAGGAATGCCTGCTGGTCAGAGGTCTGAAAAAAAATCCCCATGCTACCTATCCTTTTGTTGTCATCCACCACAATAACACTGCCAATCCCTGATCTACTTTATTTCTTTTAAAATATATTTTTATTGATTTCAGAGAGTAAGAGAGGATAGAAACATCAATGTTGAGAGAGGATCATTGATTGGCTGCCTCCTGCACGCCCCACGCTGGGAATCAAGCCCGCAACCTGGACACAAGCCCTGACCAGAAATTGAACTGGTATCTCTGGGTTGATAGGAGTAATGCTGGCCCGGCTGATCTATTTTCTTTTTAGCTGTCTCTTCCAAGATTTCATATGCAGTAAATGGAAGCATATAGCCTTTTGAGGTGGCTCTTTTCACTCAGTATAATGCCTCTGAAATTCATTAAAGTTGTTACAAGTATCAATAGTTCTTCCATCTTATTACTTAATAGTCCATTCATCAAGAATGTGCCCCAACTGCCCAGGTGGCATGGCTCAGTGGTCCAGCATCAACCTATGAACCAGGAGGTCACGATTGGATTCCTGATCAGGGCATATGCTCAGGTTGCAGACTCGATCCCCAGTGTGGGGTGTGCAGGAGGCAGCCAATCAATGATACTCTCTCATTATTGATGTTTTTACCTCTCTCCCCCTCTCCCTTCCTTTGGAAAAAAAAAGCCACAATTAATTTATGCAGAAAGTACCACAAAAATCAGGAAGAGATTACCTCAGTAAAACGACCCCATAAAGTTATGAACTTCTGGTTTTACAATACAAATTCTGAGTATTTTCATTTTTGTTCAGTTTCCTTGTCCTCAAAACTTGTTCCCTTGAAACTTTTTCTTTGATCTATGTTTTTCTTTTACTCTTACAGTGTATTAAATTTTCAACCACTTGGAAAAATTCCTGTTAATTTTTCATTGATTTGTTATTTAACTAAATTATGGTCACAGAACACCCTCTGAATGACTAATTTTAAATTTAAGATTTGTTTTATTTAAACATGATGTTCTATCTTTTTTTAAATATATATATATTTTATTGGTTTTTCACAGAGAGGGAGAGGGATAGAGAGTTAGAAACATCGATGAGAGAAAGAGAAACATTGATCAGCTGCCTCCTGCACACTCCTCACTGGGGATGTGCCCGCAACCAAGGTATATGACCTTGACCGGAATCGAACCTGGGACCCTTGAGTCCGCAGGCCAACGCTCTATCCACTCAGCCAAACCGGTTAGGGCCATGATGTTCTATCTTGATGAATACTCTAGCTACCTTTGGAATAAACACCTCCCTGCATTACTGGATGGACTGTTCCATAAATGCCCATTAAATAGTTGGTTGATGGTATCATTAAGTTCTTTTACATCCTTGATAATTTCCTGTTTACTAGTTCTATTTACTACCAAAAGAGGAGCACTGAAGTCTACCACTATAATTGTGGATTTGCTTATCTTTTCACTTCTGTCCTTTCCTTTTAGTTGACAGATTGTGACTCATATATTTTGAGTTTTGTTGTTAGGTGCATGCACATTTAGGATTGTTAAGTCTTCCCGGTAAATTGACACTTTTATCATTTTGTAAAGTACTTCTTTATCCCTTATAATTTTCTTCTTATACAAATCTTTCACAGGTATTAGTATAGCCACTCTTGATTAATCAGGCGTGAGCCCAAAAGTTCATAAACAGCTTTATCAGGTTTTTAGTTAGCTTCTTCCTCTCTGCAATTTTGGGTTCCTTAGGGTTCCTCTTTTTGTTTCTCTGGCAAAAATCGGGGGGCTTTAGTTACCTGGTTTTGCTGCAAAGTTACAATTGCATCTTTCTCCAGAAACAAGCAAAGGACAATATGACAAAAACACAACACGCCCACCCTCTTGAGAGTGCTACTTCTCTTATTTGAGAGGAAGGTTCCCCACTTTCAGAGTTTAGGTAAGTGTGGGCCCCACTTGCTGCACTGATTTTCATCCCTGTAGGACAGCATGGACTGGGATATGAGGAAGGAGAAAAAGAAAGAGAACTGGAGCATTTCCTCTAATGTTCTGAGCTTTAGTCGTCCCCTTTCCTGCTCCAGAACTGGAGGGCTTCTTTTAACTCTGTCATGCCCTAGTGCTCACTTCCAGTTTAGTGAGCCTTGAGTTTAGCTTGGGTGATACCAGAGGAAAAACTAGAAATTCACAGCCAGTTGGGTAGTACTTAAGTTTTAGTCTTCCTCCATTGATCTGCTACTATTTATCTTTCTGAGTCAACAAAAAGCTGCTGTATAAATTGTCTTGTTTCTATAGCTGTGCAGTAGAAGCTAGAGTAGAGTATGCTTTCTCCATCTCACTGGGAACAGCAGTTCAAGCATTAAAAAATAGCCTTAGCTGATATAAATATACAGCAAAGGTTGAGAACCTTTATTATGAGGAAATGATTGGAGAATACAGCTGGCAAAATAACTGAGGTCAATTATTATATGCTGACAATGTAAGGCAAAAGAATCTATAAAATTTGGAGATTAGTAAGAATGCAATGAAAGTTTCTGATCTGTCAGAACCACAATCATACATTAAGACTAATGTGGAGCCGAAACCGGTTTGGCTCAGTAGATGGAGCGTCGGCCTGCGAACTGAAGGGTCCCGGGTTCGATTCCGGTCAAGGGCATGTACCTGGGTTGCGGGCACATCCCCAGTGGGAGATGTGCAGGAGGCAGCTGGTCGATGTTTCTGACTCTCTATCTCTCTCCCTTCATCTCTCTGTAAAAAATCAATAAAATATATTAAAAAAAAAAAAGACTAATGTGGAGATGTATAAAACAGATTACATATATGAAAAGAATGAAGTTTAAATATAAGGCTACTTCCATAGTTTAGGCAAAAGGCATTAAAAATCTGAAAAAGAGTAGACTCAAGAAAAAGGGTGCAGATGGAAAATGACCCCATAAAAAGATCTACAGCTCCTTGGGAACTAGTTAAAATTTTTTAAAAATCAGTAACGATAAAAAGTTTAAACTTAGTTGACTGAAAGAATTACATTTTTCAGAAATAGGAATGTCAGGCCGTGTACAAGCAAGGGAAATAAGTCTGGTTTATGATATATTTAGAGATGTAGGTGAGACTTATGTGAAGATTTTCAGTAGGCAAAGGAAAATACAAATCCTATATAATAAAGAGGTAATATACAAATTGACCATCACTCCCACACACAAGATGGCCGGCAGGAGAGGGCAGTTGTGGGCGATCAGGCCTGCAGGGGAGAGCAGTTGGGGATGACCAGGCCTGCAGGTGAGGACAGTTAGTGGCAACCAGGCCAGCAGGGAAGTGGATAGGGGGTGATCAGGCTGGCAGGCAGGCGAGTGGTTGGGAGCCAGCAGTCCTGGATTGTGAGAGGGGTCCCAGATTGGAGAGGGTGCAGGATGGGCTGAGAGAGACACACACCCCTTCCCCTCCTTGTGCATGAATTTCGTGCACTGGGCCTCTAGTCTAAATATAAGAATTCAAGACCAAAGATACAGATTTGGAAGTCCCTGTACATCGAAAGAAGCTGGAAGTCCCTGTACATCGAAAGAAGTTAGAACTCTGGAAGGAAAAGATCATTGAGAAGCAAGAAAGCACCCAACCCAAACACTGTGAGAATAAGAATGAAGATTACCTTCTGTGTCTAAAGAAGAGAAGTTACATTTAGGCAAAAATTTCTTAAATAAATGGAGGGGGGAACCATTAAATAATCTGTGAAGATTTTATGATGGTGAATTTAATTATAAAATACTAGTAGCCCTGTACACGAATCCTTGCGCCAGTAGCTCGCTGTTACCCTCCTGTAGCTTCCCCCACCCCCACCTCATAGCTTGCTACCCTGCCCCCTCCTGTAGCTCTCCACAGCCCACTTGTAGCTCGCTGCCCCACCCTTCTGCTGATCTGTGATCCGGTAGTTATGCAGTCAGTCGTTATGCTTCACGGCGTAATGACCATTTGCATACTACATCTTTATTATATAGGATTTCTTAAAATGTGAGGCTGTGAGAGAGCAGCATTTGTCTATGTTGACATATATTCTCAGGTTTATTGCAGTATAACTGACAAGTAAAGTTATATATATTTAATCATTTGATACATACATTGTGATCACCACAAACAAGTAACACATCCACCCCCTCACATATTTACTTTTCTTCAGTAGATGGGGGGTGGGAAGGGGAGGTGTATGCTTGCAATATTAAATGGGAATAAAAAGCTCATATGTATATTGTATAAATGGCCACATGTAGATGGCAGTTATCTATATTTTCCCTCCATTCTCTGTACAAATTGTAATTTTTCTTTATGTGTTTTTGGATGACATATTCCATTTTAATGATTATAAATCATTAAATCACTCCCTCATTGGATTCTTCATGTCTTCAACTATTTTGTGGCCACTCAGGATATTTCAGAGTCAAATCTAACTACTTACCAATGAAGCTTCTCCAATTCCTTCTCATTCCATTCTTCATCCTGAATTAAACCAGGTAAACATTCTAAGGAATGCCTCTTCGTTTCACCAGATCCCACTTCGTTAATAATTGGAAACTCATTCCTAATATCAGATTTCTGACAATTTATTTCAGCAGAACATCTAGCTTTCTTTTTTAGGATATGAAATTCAGTTTCACTTTCTTCAGTTTCAGATTCAGAGGTCACTGAGATGTTTCCAGTGATGTTCCTTCTGCTTTTTCTTTGGTGAACTACTCTTTCTTTGGTATTTCTTGCTGTGGTTTTCTTAATATCCCCAGCTTTTATTATAATTTTCTTTTCCCTTTCACTCTTCTCAGCAGACAAATCTTGATTTGTTACTTGATTTTTTTCAATTTTCTTCGATGTTGATAACTTTGTATTGTTCTTAAAGTCAGAGGTGACCGTTTGTTTCTTATTAGAACTAGGTATTTTTATTTTCTGGTTGACAGTGAGTATATCACGTTCAATGCAATCTTCCTTTTTTTCACTTGTATGACCCACGTCACTCTCAAATACATCTTTGAAAGTCTTTCTGGGCTTACTAATTGGACATGTAGTTTCATTTAAGTCTGATTCACTTTCTTTTTGATGCTTTGGCACTATAAAATCTGTTATTGCTTTAACGGCACCAGAGGATACATTATACTTCATGCATTTTTGCTCTATCACATTTTTAGATTTAAGTGGTGTTACCAAAACACAGACTTCCTTCTGATTAGTAGCCACATATTTTCTTTCTTCATCTGAGAAAGGTGATTTTCCTGAGATGATAATATCAATGGATACCTTCGATTCTTCGGTTTGCTCTTTAATTTCATAAGATAAAACCAAAGATCAAAATCTCAAATTAGCTACAAACAAAATTTAAAAAACCATTTTCACAAATATATTGTTTTCCCACCACAAACTCCACTGTCATATTAATCTTGCTGAAACACCAGTCTGTTTAGATCACCGTCCCTTTGATTGTGAACATACTATTTTTTAATACCAACTTGTCCAGGACTTCTCATAGTATACTTAGTGTGCATATAAGCTCCTCTACCTGGCCTTCATTACAGTTCACTTGCTGCATTCAGGTCTGAACCATATTCTATGTCTGTGAGACCACTGTTTCTCAAATTTTCTCTACTTGGAAAATTCCTTTCACTCATTTACAAACCAAATCACTACCTGTTTCAATTTTACACTCCAACCTACTAGGTCCATAAATTTTGTCCTGATTTCCTCAACTGAATGAAAGCTCTTTCAAATTTCCAGAATATTTTAAAATAATGCCATGTTTGACAATGTGCCCTGCATATAATTACACTTATCTAATCTTTCAACTAGTCTGAAAAGTACACTTAACAACTTTGTTTTCATTTGTGAATTATCTTCATTTTACTGGAGTTAGTTCAGTCACATATGTAGTAGATGCTAAATAAATATTTGTTGGGTTGCTAAAACCTTACTAGGTATGTAACATATGAAACAGAAGGTATATTAGTTAAGAAGGGAATTAGAAGAACATGGAACTCCATTTGCACAGCCTCGTTCTCATTCATCCCTAATGGTAGCCATCAAGGCAATCTTTTGCTGAATCCCCAAAAACTCTATGAATCATCATGGGAAAAGAACCAAAACAGAACTTGAGAGTCTTTATTATAGCATATCATTACTTAAAGAAAACAAATTAAATGAGAGAAATTCTCAACTCTAAAACTTAAGAAACCAGAAGCTAAACTATTAGTTTCTAACTTTAAATTATCCAGCTATAATTATAAATAGATATAAACTGTAAATTATCACACCAATCATCACAGTGACATACTGCCAACAATCTACACATATTATGTGACATTTAAAAGATGAATGACAAAAATAAAAGAAGCTTCTAAATTATAATTCATGAAATGGTACTAACCAAAAAACAAGAAAGTTTCCACAAGACTTCTCAATGGAATTATATATTTTGACATTATGAGCTAAAGTGTTTTCTGCTAATTCCTTATTACAAATGTTATTCAAATGTTCAATTGGCAATTTAAAAATTTTATGCTCTCTAATTTTGAGCAAAACATTTTTTTATTAATTTCATTAAATAACCTGAATAAAGATACAGCCTATTCTGGATACTTTTACTTAAGTCATGTAAACTTGGTAAGTAGTATTGCTCTTCAGTCTACTTTTTTACACACTTGTAAATGTTCTCCACTTTCATTTTTCACTTATAAGCAATAAAATAGAAAAAAATGCTATTAAGCTGATAGATTCAATTAAACATTAAGTTTTAAACTCCCTAATGCATACAGAAAAGGTTCTATATATTCAGGTACGCAGGATTTCAATGAAATCATTCTGAAAAATCCACACTTACACAAAACTAAATTATGGCCTATTACAATTTATAAGTACCACGCGCTAACCGATTGCGCCACTGGAGCTCCTGGCCTATTACAATTTAATAAAAAGATTGTCTTTAAACAATACTAGAAGCATATTTAAATAATATATATTTTGTGATTTAAAAAAATTATTTAAAGCTACCTAGATTAAAGAAAGCAAACCTATAAGTGAATCTATATTTAAGGCAATGAATTATTTCATTTTGTAAATCATCTTCTGTAAAAAGATAACACCAAATATTTAATAAGCATTAAAACAGTTGGTCTATCATTTCAGATTTAGAAATTTATAAAATCACTTTTATTATATTAAAAAATTTCAAATAGTAACTTTCTACTTATCCTATATAATAAAAGGCTAATATGCAAATTGTCCCCTTGACCGGGAGTTCGTCCAGGGGCGGGCCCGGCTGGCCAATCTTCCATGTCCCCTCTCCCCAGCCAGCCTGGCCCCGATTGGGGTGGGGCAGCCAGACCCCACCCATGCATGAATTCATGCACCAGGCCTTTAGTTATAAAATAAAACAATAATAAGGATATATTACCTTGCTCCTGATTTTTAATTATCTTTTTATTTGTTCTTTCACAATTTTTGAGTTTCTTTGAAGATAACTTCTTATATTCCCTTTTTCCAATCAATTCCTTAAAAATCAAAAGATAACTTTTTACTATAACGAGTACTACCTATAAATATGACTACAAGCATTTTACAGTATGAATCAAGCACACAAATTTCTAGGCACTTACAGAAATTTTATTAGCAGAGGTATTCAAAGCTCAAGCTTTGGAAGCACCATGTGGGTAACCACATTCTCACATTTTCTTTACCAATTTAATACTATCATTTAAAATGTGCATGTGCGTGCGCACACACACACACACACACTCACACACACACACACACACACACACACTCTCATTCTCTATCTATTTAAACCTTACTCTATAGCTAAAACTTTGTTATTCTTAACTGCACTTTTCCAGTGAGATACTAGGAAAATAAATATCAAGACATTTACCTACTATGCCTAAACTAATAAAAAGCAATACTTAACAAAGAGAACTCATGATTTCTCATTTGGTCTCTAATGTTTTCAATAGTATCACACCACCACTGTACAGTATACAATAAAAGCTTACCTGATTAGTTAAGTCATATTCTCCCCCATTTTGAACAGTATTCTTTATTTGGTCATCTGCGAAGCTTAATGGTGGTTTATTTTGAGGATTACTCTGGCAAATGTTTAATTCTATAGCTCCTGGCAATGTACTGTGCTTATTCTTCTTCAGTTCTATGAGTACAAAGATGAAAGTTTAGATAAATGATTATATAAAAGTTAAGCTGCTCATCCCCATTAAGAACTCACTCTGAAAAAGTCTGTCTAATCCAATGTCACAAATATTTGTTAAATTTGGTTATGACATAAAGCAATTTTATTTGGACAGAACCACTCTGCATAGGGCCATATTTTGTTCAAATCACTTTTATTCTAGAGGGAGGGAGGGAGGGAGGGAGGGAGGGTGAGGGAGAGAGAAAGGAAGGAAGGAAGGAAGGAAGGAAGGAAGGAAGGAAGGAAGGAAGGAAGGAAGGAAGGAAGGAGTGGACAGCCATAATATTCCTTATTATCTGTTTTGAATCTCCTTTGCCACATCTAAAGCAAAATAGAAACATCAAACCATTTTGTAAATACAAATTCCTGTTCATCCAAACTCTGTACCAACTAAACAGAAAGCGAATAACTCTATTTCCCTTATATTTCTTCATGTATATTGAATTCTTATGTTACAATTAATTTATGTATACCAATGTATAACTAAATCCATGCTAATTAAAATTTTAAGCAAAACCAAATTTATAGTATACAATATAGGCTTAAGAAACAGCTATTGAGCTAAAATTCTAGATAAGTTAAAAAGGACTTGTAAAACTATAGAAACATTTTTATTATTATTCTAGAAGCTGTATTTGAAGATACATAATGGATGGTACTTCCTCTGAGATTATTACAGTATGGTGAAGAAGGCTATTATAATAGATCACTTATAATATATTCTGGTTAAGTATAACAGACATTAAGTATTTTAATACAATACTATGACATATAGATTATAGCACTAAATAAGCAAAACCACATTTTAGGTAAATCACACACACGATCACATCAACTTAAATTATCACTGATTAGCGCCTTTGCATACCTTTAGTTGTTTAATGTGAGACGTGGTTTTGTTTTATTTCAGTGGTTTTCTCATAAAAAAGATAGCACCAACTACCACCACTCAAAATAACTTATGTAATATGAGGACACACAATGTCTTAACAGTTTCACAAAACAAAGATTTAATAAATCACACTGGAAAAATGATACACCTAAAAAAAAAAAAAATCCACTAATATTTGCTCCTAACCCGAGCTTCCCAAAGGGGAGGCATCATCTCCTCTTATTCATTTCTAAATTGCTAACAGCTAACAAAGATCAAGATTCATGGAAAGTGCTTTAAAAATTATTTGTTGAATTATTTTCTTATGGACACAGGTAGCATGTAAAATAGTTTACCAAACTTTAGCATTTTACATTTGTATCTTCAAACACTTCACCAGTAACATTCACAATTTAAAAATTTATGAAAAACACTGCTTAAGATCTAAGACTAAAGAAGATTAATAAATGATAAAGTGAGATATACTTTTAGGAATTTTATATTTAAGAGTAAAAAAGTATATAGCAGTTGCTGTAGCCCCAGGACTCCAGAATACTGAAGATGGTCTAGCAAATGACAATGAGCAATATTTTAAATTTACAGGCAAATAGGATGACTTTTGAAAAAATGAGGAAAGGTTGAGAAGAAACTAGAATAGAGTGACTTTTAGCTAGCTCTGAGCAAGCAGTCATCTACATATTTAATCCATTCCTTTGTACTAGAAAGGATAAGCAAAATTATAGAGGAAGGCCCTATGAACACAGGGAAGTGGGGTGCAGTGGGGAACTTATGCTCAATATGGTGCCATGATTTTGGTAGAAGCAATCCTGTAAAGCTCTTTGTTATAAGGTCAAGGTAGAATCGACAGAAATTTATACAACAGATTCTAATTAACTTTTATTCATCTATATTTTCTAGAAAAGGCTGTGAGGCAAATTATAGTTTTGGCAAAGAGGTGACACAGAACAGTTTTGCCAGCTACCTTTATAGTAATGGTCATTCAAAAAATATGCCATTACCCCCATAAAAGCAAACTGGTATTGTCTATTAACAAGAATAAAATTTGGTACAAATTAGGCATACAGTATCCTATATAATAAAAGGGTAATATGCAAATTGACCCCAACAGCAGAACGACTGGGAATGACTGGTCACTATGACAAACAATGACCACCAGGGGGCAGATGCTCAATGCAGCAGATGCCCCCTAGTGGTCAGTGTGCTCCCATAGGGGGAGCTCTGCTCAGCTACAAGCCAGGCTGACAGCTGCCAGTACAGCGGTGGTAGCAGGAGGCTCTCTCGCCTCCTCAGCAGTGCTAAGGATATTCAACTGCAGCTTAGGCCTGCTCCCCGCTGGCAAGTGGACATCCCCTGAGGGCTCCTGGGCTGCCAGAGGGATGTCTGACTGCCAGTTTAGGCCCAATCCCCCTGGGGAGCGGGCCTAAGCCAGCAGGTGGACATCCCCCGAGGGGTCCCAGACTGCGAGAGGGCACAGGCCGGGCTGAGGAACCCCCGGCACCAAGTGCACAAATTTTTGTGCACTGGGCCTCTAGTTTAATATATAGGTTTGAGGTAGGTTAGCAGCCTAAATACCTTGTGTCTAGGAAACTGAAAGAACAATTATCTTTCATTGATATGCTTATCAGGTTAATTAAAAGGTAACATTTAATGAAGTAAGTTGAATGCTGACTATGAGCTATCTGCTTTGTAGTTTTTCTCCAAGTAGTGAAAAATCACAAATTTTAGGACCAGATGATTACTCAAGACTATATGCATTGTTAACAATTAACAATATGGGGTTCATGTAAGAATACATCACTGTACCAATAGAGAAGAAAAGAGCAAACATACCCAAATGGTTACAATCAAGGTCATAAATGGTGCTGGTTCTTTGGAGGCCATCTGTTTGGTTTACTCCTGCATCATTTTTCATTGACTTTCCTATGTCAGGCACAAATCTTCTACTTTTCTGTTTTTGTCTGGCCTTTTTCTTTTTCTTTTCACAAGCCCTAAAAACATACATTATTTTCTCTCTAATGTTGGTTCCAAAAAAGTGAAAACAAAAAACTAAAACCCACAAAAAAATGAAACTCTCCTATGACCTAACCTCAAACCTAAATAAAATACTAACTCTAACCCTAACTATAATATACCAACCCTAAGCATAACTCTAATCCTAACACTGTTCCTAATTTTAAACCTAATCCTAACCCTTACCCTAAAGCTACCCAGAAACCTTACTCTAATTCTAAAACTAACCCTAACAATAAGCCTGTAATTCTAAAACTTAACCCTAAACTGAGCCATCACCCTAACCCTAATCCCAAATATTACACCGAACCTCAAAACTAACCTTAGCCCTACCTTATTTTTAAACTAACCCTAAACCAAAGACTAATCCTAAACGTAACTAACTTTTAGCCCTAACCTTATACCTAATCCTAAAGCTAAGTCTAACCATAATTTTGAACTCAAACCAAACCCTAACCTAACCTTAACACTAACACTATACCAAAAAATAAAAAAAATTCCCTCAGCTAAAGTTCTTCACCAGAGTATAGATTACTTTTAACCTTACATACTTTAAGCCTTCATGGCTTCTATCCCCTTTCCCACAAAAAACTCAAGTACAATATAAAGTTTACTGAAACATAGCCACATTCATTAAGGAACTGATACTGCTTTTCCTCTAGTTGAAGCAGTTGTAGTAGAGCATGCCCATAAAAATACTTACTATCTGGCCCTTTACAGAAAAAATTGTCAGTCCCTGTTTTGTGACTAATTAACTTACATCACTCCATTCCTATGAGTTCCTTAAAAGCAAGAATTAACCAAATTCTCCCTTGTTTTCCCCAGTACCAACAGAATAACTACAGAGGGAATGAATAAAAGAAAAAAGGACCATGAACTTCAGACTCCTGTTTAACAGCTATTTGACTCTTAAAGGATAGAATAAGGATGACTCCTTGAAATGTCCAAGGTTTTATTTTCCATAAAAAAGAAATTAAAACCACTTCATACTGGTTAAGTATACATTTTTAAAAGCTCACCTAAAATAGATGCATTTTATCAAATGAAAATTATGCCTCAATAAAGTTGTTTTTTTAAAATATAAAAAGTACTTTACCTTAATTGTTCTAGGAAAGTATCAATGTGCTCTTTCCAATTTTCTGGAAAGCCAAACATAAACTTCCTTATGAGATAATATGGATAGCCTATGTAATAACAAACAAACAAAATTATCTAAAAACCTAGAATTTTGAAGATATGTCATTAATTCATAAAAAAATACACACACACACACACACACACACACACACACACACACTGTTTACTATGTTCCAGTCAGGCACTGTTGCAGATACAAGGATTCAGAAATTAACAAAACAACCCAAATCCATACCTTCATGGAACTTGCCTTCTAGTGTGAAACAGAAGGCAAACCAACAAGTAAAATATCTTGTTAGATGTTTATTAATGCTATGCAGAAAAATTATGCAGTTGAGGGGGAACAGAAATATCAGTGTGTTCATGCAGACAGCATCTTTAAAAAAGGATAGTCAAGCCCAGCTGGTGTGGCTCAGTGATTGAGCATCGCCCTATGAACCAAGAGGTCATGGCCTATGAACCAGGAGGTGATGGTTCGATTCCCAGTCAGGGTATATGCCTGGGTTGCAGGCTTGATTCCCCTGGATCGTGCAGGAGGCAGCCAATCAATGACTCTTTCTCATCATTGAGGGTTCTATCTCTCTCTCTCCCTCTCCCTTCCTCTCTGAAATCAATGAAAAATATATATATTTTTAAAAAGTATAGTCAGAAAAAACTAACAAATTTCAGAGGGAAAGCGGGAGTGGGTGGGGAGTAATTAACCGGGGAACTTATATGCATAGCCCACAGACATAGACAATAGAGTGGTGAAGGCAGTCAATGGGAAAAACAAACAAAAGGGGATATCTGTAATACTTTCAACAATAAAGATTTAAAAAAAAGGATAGAGATATTTTTACTGAAATAGCATCGGAAACCTTGAGACTTGAAGTAAGCCACATGGCAATATGAGGTTAAAACATTGGAAGCAGAGAGAACAAAACAAAAGGCTGCCTTTGTAGAACAAAGTGACTAGTAAAGTTAAAGCGTAGTGAGGAGAGACTAGTACCAGGAGGATACTCAGATGGGTAACAAAGGCAGTGTGGGAGCATGAGATTATAAGGCCTTGGAGTCATTTTACAGACCTAGTCTCTTACTCTGAGTGAGAAAGAAAGCTATGGAAATGCTATGACCAGAGGAGCTGTATAATGTGCTTGGGTTTTAAGTTAAGCTATTGACTTTAATAGGACTGTAATAGCTGCTATTTTGAGAAGAGTCTATGGAAGTATAATGGGAGAAACAAGGAGACCAGTTAGGAGGTTACTGCAATCACTCAGAACGAGAGAGAGGTTTGGACCACAATGGTCAGCAGAAGCCTAGGTTCTGAATATATTATGGAGATAATGCCAATAGGACATACTGACACATTAATGTGTGTGGGAAAGAAATCTAGGACTTAAGGATGTCCCCAAGGATTTTAGCTAGCCTCTGGAAGCCTGGAAAGAGGGGCAAGTCTATAGATTAAGCAGATTTAAGGGAGAAGATCAGATTTTAGATATACAGTCATGCACTGCATAAGGACATTTTGGTTAACGATGATGGGCTGCGTGTGTATATGAAGGTGGTCCCATTAGATCATAATGGAGTTGAAAAATTTGCATTGCCTAGTGACTTTGTAATTGTGACATCAAAAAACGGGTATCACCTAGTGACAATGCAATGTTATGATGTCACAGTGCAATGCATTACTCACAGCTATTAATAAAGAATAAGGATATAGCCCTGACCGGTTTGGCTCAGTGGATAGAGTGTCAGCCTGCGGACTGAAGGGTCCCAGGTTCGATTCCGGTCAAGGGCATGTACCTTGGTTGAAGGCACATTCCCAGCAGGGGGTGTGCAGGAGACAGCTGATCGGTGTTTCTCTCTCATCCATGTTTCTGACTATCCCTCTCCCTTCCTCTCTGTAAAAAAATCAATAAAATATATTTTTAAAAAAAAAGGATATAAAGAAAGATTTTTTATTTTTATTTAATTTTTTTCTTGATTAAGGTATTACATTATGTCTTTATCCTCCCATGCCCCCCTACCTCCCCACTCATACCCTCACCCGCCTGGTGTCTGTGTCCATTGGTTAGGCTTATATGCATGCATAGAAGTCCTTTGGTTGATCTCTCCCTTACTCCCATCCTCCCCTACCTTCCCTCTGAGGTTGGACAGTCTGATCAATGCTTCTCTGTCTCTGGATCTGTTTTTGTTCATCAGTTTATGTTGTTCATTATAGTCCAGAAATGAGTGAGATCATGTGATATTATGAGAGCATAATGCTCTCCTGTTCCATCCAAGCTGTTGCAAATGGTAAGAATTCCTTCTTTTTTACCGCAGCGTAGTATTCCATTGTGTAGATGTACCACAGTTTTCTAATCCACTCATCTGCTGATGGGCACTTAGACTGTTTCCAAATCTTAGCTATAGTGAATTGTGCTGCTATGAAAATAGAGGTGCATATAGCCTTTCTGATTGGTGTTTCTAGTTTCTTGGGATATATTCCTAGAAGTGGGATCATTGGGTCAAATGGGAGTTCCATTTTTAGTTTTTTTGAGAAAACTCCATACTGTTCTAAAGAGAGATTTTAAACAGCTGTACAATGTGTTTGTGTTTTAAGGTAAGTTATTGCAAGAGCTGAAAATTAAAAAGTTTAGAGTTGAAGTTACAGTAAGCTATGGTTAATTTATTGAAGAAAAATGTTTTCTTATAAATTTAATGTAGCCTAAGTGTACAGTGTTTATAAAGTTTACAGTAGTGTACAGTAATGTCCTAGCTTCACATTCACTCAACACTCACTCACTGACTCACCTAGAGCAATTCATTTTGTAAGCTCTATTCATGGTAAATTACCTACACTGGTTACCATTTTTTATCTTTTATACCATATTTTTATTGTACCTTTTCTACATATCTAGATATACAAATACTTACCATTGCATTACAATTGCCTATAGTATTCAGTAATGTGCTGTATAGGTTTGTAGCCTAGGAGCAATGTTTGTGTAAGTGCACTCTATAATGTTCACATCACAAAACCACCTAACAATGTTTTTTCATAATGAATCCCTGTCATTAAGTGATACATGACTATATTAAGTTTGAGATGCCTATAGGCATCCTAATGGAGATGTCAAATGGGCAGATGGAAAGTAAGTTGAGTGGCTAGAAGAGTATTTTTTGTTAGAGATATAAATTTGGCATTTGTCACCACACAGATTAAGATTTAAAGCCTCAAAGAAATCAGCATAGTACTGAATGTAGAAAAAGCCCTAATCTACCCCATTATTAAGAGGCAAAGAAAAAGAAAAATGAGCAAAGAAACAAAGAAGGAACAGGGAGTGAGATAGCATGAAATTCAGAATATGGTATGTTAGAAGCCAAGTTAAGTGTTTCATCAACAAATGACAAGTGCTGGAGAGGATGTGGAGAAAAGGGAACCCTAGTGAGTGCACTGCTGGTGGGAATGCAGACTGGTGCAGCCATTATGGAAAACAGTATGAAGTTTCCTCAAAATATTAAAAATGAAACTGCCATTTGACCAGTGATTCCACTTCTAGGAATATATCCTAACAAATCCGAAATACCAATCAGAAAGAATGTATGCACCCTATGTTTATAGCAGCACAATTTACAATAGCTAAGATCTCTAAACAACCCAAGTGCCCATCAGTAGATGAGTGGATAAAAAAGCTGTGGTACATTTATATCATGGAATACTATGCAGGAGTAAAAAAGAATTGCTTACCCTTTCAGACAGCATGGAGGGAACTGGAGAGTATCATGCTAAGTGAAATAAGTCAGTCAGAGAAAGACAAGTATCACATGATCTCACTCATATGTGGATCCAATGACATGGAAGCATGGAACAGAGTGAGGAATCTCAGAAGGCAGGCAGGGGAGGGAAGGGGGGTAGGAGGTAATCAACCAAGGACCTGGTATGCATATATACATGGCCCATGGACACAGACAATGGGATGGAGAAGGCCTGGGTGAGGGGACAGGGGCAGGCTAATAGGGATTAATGGGGGGAAAAAAGGGACATATGTAAGTAACACTTTCAACATAAAGATTTTTTAAAAAGTGTTTCAAAGAGGTAGGTAAGATTAACTGTGTCAAGTTTATACTGAATTTAGCAATGTGGGAGCCATTGGTGACTTGATAAGAGCTGCTTCAGTGAAGAATTGGGGATTAAAGCATAATGAAAGAGAATTCAAGGAAAAAATGGGGGAAAAGCTCAAGAGAAATTAGATATAACAAATCTTCTGAGTTGCTTTGCTGTAATTGAGAGTAGTTAAAAGAAGTGTGGTTAAAAGGACTGTTCTCTAAAAAAAGAAAAGAGGAATTATTTTTGATAGGAGAAGGGAGAATTACTACAGTGATATCTTTGAGTAAAAGGGAAAATGGGAGCTAAAGTACAAATGCAGATGCTGACACAGACAGAAATATGGACTATTCATCCATATAAAAGCAGCTCTAGGTGCAAGAAAATGAGAATATATGAGAAAACGTTCTTCTGATTGTTCTTATTGCTCAGGTCATACCCTCCTTCCCCTATCCCTTCCCCCTCCTAAAAGGAGGGAGCAGGTGCTTGTAAAAATATGAAGTAGCCCTAGCCGGTTTGGCTCAGTGGATAGAGCATCAACCTTCGGACTGCTCAGATGTGGTTTCTTCAATCCTATTAGCTGTGTGCAAGTCACAGGCAGAAAATCAGATTATACCAAGACTAGGGCTGTGTAGGGCAGGTTCAACAAAGAGAGAACCTAGGGAGTTACATTATATTCTTATAAAGCAGTTCTTTCCAAATAAGGAACACTTCCCTTAATTAAAACAATAAATAAATAAAAATCACTGGACTTATTTAAACTGTCAAATAGTTTTACATAATGTGGTCAATTCTGTTTTTAATTTTTAGTTTTGACTGATTCAGTTTTAAAACACCTAATTAAAAGTAAAAAATATATATTACGATTAGAAATATGGTTAACTGCTTCACTTATTAAAATGACTTATCAATTAATAATGAGTCATTACCTGCTTCTTTCATGGAAATCCGGTCTATCATCCCTTTTAATATATAAATGTTGCCTGATAATGTCTTAAGTTTGTTGTGTTCAATCCGTTCTACAATTGCGTTACTGTGCCAATAGATATTAGTGACGTCTCTAGGAGGAAAATATAGCTTAGTTAAGGCCAAAATACTCACAGCAGTCACAATGAACATAGATAAGTACATCAAATTATAATAGAAAGTAATAAATTTGCATTCCAGCTACATTAACAATGTTATAATCTAATTATAAAACATTTGAGGGCCAAACATTGCAGCAGAACTCAACTGCATGCTTAATGTGATCCTCAGAGTACCAGTATGTGCAAAGAAACTGTGCTGTGATCAAACATACCTCTAGTATAAAATATATCATTAGTAAGGAAGCAGGGAGTATCTCTAAATATCTGGTGTTGACAATGTTTGCGATTCCATCCTGATGCTCAGCTTCCAAAGAATGATTTCCTAACTCTCTTATCGGGGCCTATACTGATTTGCTTTCATGCAATTATATAGTTTGGATCCATCTACACTTGTGGATTTTCAATCCTCACTATACAGCCAAATGTTTTTACCCTCCTCTTTGGAAAGTACGAAAAAGTTCCAGGAAAAAAACAAACTGCAATATCAAATCATTTACCCATATATCTACTCTTTATATTTCCTCAAATGAAGCTAAGGATAAATTTATACATATAAAAGGCTAAAGTGACCAACCGTCTATCCATCCAGTACATATGACACACACTGGCAATTTAAAAATAAACTTTGACTCGAGCATGCAGTTTAATCAATTTTAATCAGTCATTGTTTTTATCAATGTTGTTTTATTTCATGTTTTTATATGTTTTTGTTTTTTTATATGTTTTTGTTGTTATATCATGTTGTTACTGTTTATTAATCAATTTATATATTATTTTCATATACATTTTACTAATTTTCTTTCATCTCTGACACTTCTATTATAAAGAAAGGGCGAACAGTGATATTAAAATATTTCTTCTAATTAATTTCCTTTCAATGTGCATAAATCCGTGCACCGGGCCACTAGTATAAAATAGAATGAAATATGAAGATGTATTAGATAAATGTTGAACATTCTCCAATTTACTAGATAACTAAGAATAAACTTACTAAATCTAAGTGTAATAAGAAAATAAAGTTCTATACATTTGGTCAAATGGGACTAAATTCATACATTATATCTTAATATGATATTACTTCTCATCCTGGTTTTTTTTTGCTTTATTAATTTTATTTAACACTTAAATAGCACTTTGAAGTTCTGTTCTCAAGTTTTAAAAATATAACTCATTTAATCCTCAAAATAACCTCAAAAGTAGTAATATTATTATCACTGTACAGATGAAAAAACTGAGACTGCCCAAGTCATACAGTCAGTAAGCAGCAGCAATAGAATTCCAACCAAGGCAAGCTACACTGCCTCTTGGATATTCAGAAAATGGGCACACAGCAGGCAGAAATGGAGTGGGCAAGACAGAGTTTATATACTCAACTTATAAATTTTCAGGCCAGTACCTTTGAATAGTAATATCCTGTATTGTTTTCATTACATGTTTTTTTACAAAAAAAAATTTCTTTATCACTAAGATATTGATTTTGAAAACTAGGAAATGGTGCTAATAGATTAGCAGAATTAAGCAAAGCCCTTACCTGTTGATATTTCACTTTAGGGAGAACCAGAAAGTGCCGTATTTTAATATGTAGCTGTATGACAAAGCTTTAAAATAATTTTGATTCCTTGTCTGAAGCAATAATTTATACCTGGTTATCCCAGATATAAATTTAGATGTGAGACTCTGAATTAAAATGCATGTAAGTAAATATTAACTAACCAAATATAATTAAGCAGCAAATACCCGTCAACTTATTAAAACCTCTGGGGAAAAAATCAAGCACTGTGTATAAAAATTTGAGTTGTCACTATTTTAAAAATAACCTATAAGGCAAAAATAAGAAAGCTGGTTACAATCAATATATAGTCATTTTACCATTTTTGCCTTTACTTTGCAATCTAGACAGTCTTTGTTTATTTCTCATGCTTCTCCTTTTAAGCTCTTATACATAGTGTCTTATTTTATTAAAAGAATATTCAAGTCCAGCTGGTGTGGCTCAGTGGTTGAGCATTGACCTGTGAACCAGGAGGTCATGGTTCAATTCCCAATTGGGCTATGGGCTCCATTCCCAGTGGGGGATGTGCAGGAGGCAGCTGACTGATGATTCTCTCTCATCATTGATGTTCTGTCTCTCTCCCTTTCCCTTCCTCTCTGAAATCAATGGTAATATAGTATATATACATATATATGAATATTCAAATGTTATACTTACATCAATTTTCCTTCTACACATATAGCAGTATTATTGTTGATGATTTTAATCATCCATTCCTGTAGCTGGACTACCTAATTAAACATAAAATAAAGTATGTATTTTCTGCATTACTTGTAGCATAAGCATTACAAAATCAATTTACATTAAATTAAAAGAAAAAACTCATAAGTAATCCAAATGATTCCTTAGTGCGCATCTATACAAAAATCATACTCTATTTTAAATATCAGTAAGATAAAATTCTTGTAAACAATAAAACAGAAAAGATGAATGGCGAGAAAGACTGCGCTTAAATCATATTGCATAGTTTGTTTCCAACCCAGAATCAATTATACTTTATATATTCTTATTATCTAGTATCTCAATCCCGGGGGGAGGGAGAGTATCACCTAAAATCCTAAGGTAGTCATTAAAACATTAAGTCCCACCAAAGACCCAATAACTTGGAGAAAAAGGGGTTAGTTGTGTAATATACATGTATGTCACCATCGCTCTTACTCCTCAAAACTCACAGCACATAATTTTCTTTGCAAAGTTGATTTGAAGTTGCATTCAATTTTCTATAAAGGTAATTGCTAGGAATCTATATTTAACAGCATTGTATTCCAAAGCAAATATCTGAATAGCAGAGAATTCCTTATTTTAAGACAAGTAAAATTCTATCATAAGGAAAATTTCTGTGAACACCAGTGGTAGGAAATTGTTTCTATTATGTAACAACTTAACATTGAACTAATTCTGATGAGATATGTAGCCCAAGGTCATAAAACGACTAATTTGACAAGTCACTTACTTTATACATAAAATTATAAATTTATATATAAAGACATTCTCCAGTGCTAGTTTATGTTGAATCAGAAAAATGTTAAAAATGGAACAGTGCTCTTAGTTACTGTACTTCACATTTATGTTCATTTAAAAAATTATAGGTAGGATTTGGGGAAGAGGCAATAAAATTCTTTCTACTTCCACACTGGGAACCACCTGAGATACGTACATCAGGTAAGTCAGATGGTAGTAAAAATAAAAGCTATACTAGATAGTGTCCCAAGCACTTTAGATGCATTGACTCAGATTATTCTCCTAACACTGGGAGATAGTAACTTCATTTTATAGATAAAGAAACTCTGTAAGGCCTAGTTAAGTAATATAAATAACTTGCCCATGTCACACATAGCTAGTTAGTGGCACAGATGGGTTACAAAACTGGAATTCTGGCTTTAGAACCCCATACCATATTGCTTATTTAGAATGTCAAAATATTCACTCAGCAAATATTTGTTGAGCTCTATATGATGAGGCTGCATATCTCCAGGAACTGAATTTTGTACAGTTCTGTAAACCATGGTAAAGGCTTAGTGTTTTCTCTTAAGATAAGAAATTACTAGAGAAATTCGAGCAGAGGATGACATGATTTAATATTTTAAGGAGCTGTTGGGTAGAAACTGAGAACTTCATAAAGACCCTGGCTTCTGTCTGGAAAATGCCCACCATCATCCTTTTAAAAATTAATGGACAAACCTTTAACAACTATAAACTTAACCTTTTATCTCTTTCTCCTTGAACTTACTGTTCCATTCCAGTTTCTCCAGCAAATATCCTAATGCTGAGCTGGCAAACCTATGACACGCGTGTCAGAGGTGACACACGAACTCATTTTTTTGGTTGATTTTTCTTTGTTAAATGGCATTTAAATATATAAAATAAATATCAAAAATATAAATCTTTTTTTTTACTATGGTTGCAAATATCAAAAAATTTCTATATGTGACACGGCACCAGAGTTAAGTTAGGGTTTTTCAAAATGCTGACATGCCGAGCTCAAAAGGTTCGCCATCACTGTCCTAATGTAACATAGTTGGATGGTCTGAAGTCTTTTGTTGATCAGTTACTTTACAACACAAAAAATTCTCAGATCTTTAGGTGCTATACGTAATTCCTTTCTCTTAATTGTTGTTAATAGTACCTCAAGAATTAGGAGGGGGGGATTAAAAATAGGAATAAAATCAGTGTTCATCCCTAAAGGGAGTAAATTGTTGAAGGCTATGCAACTAATAATCAACCAAGGTAAGACTTAACACCTGGGCCTTCTTGCTTTCAACCCACTGCCTCTACATTCAACAGTAGTAATGAGAGAGCATAAGAGCTCAAGCTCTTAAAGAATGGGGATAATACTTATCTGCCTTAAAAGTTTTCCTACCTTATTATTTTTTACTCCGTTGTAGTAGTTTGGCATATACTTGGAAGAAGCTTTTGAAGTGTATCTCTTTGATCCCTGAGGTATTGTTACATTAACCCTGGAGTTGCAAGCACAATTTTACATGTGTCGTTTATGGAACCTGGAAGATCAGTTTCTCTGGGCACTGTTTTCTCATTTCTTCCTTTAATTTCCTGTTGTGAAGTCCCTTTTATTCTGACCTCATTATCAGAAATCATTAATTGACTGTCATTTTTAACAGAAACACAGTTAGTATTGAGAGTCTCAGCAGTAGTATTTTGGGATTTTTCATAGGTAGAGTTAATGTCGTCTAAAACAAATGTGTTCTTTTTTAACTTAGTGGTTGCAACTGTATTCTCCTTTGAAAGAATTTGTTTTGCCAACTGAGCTCTAGTTAATGCCCTGTTGGAGACTACTGCAGCTGAAACACTTTCATGTTCTTGGTTCAGAATTGGAAGCTCTGCAAAAAAAAAAAAAATACAAAGTCAAATAAAAATTTCAGAAGAATCATATGAAATTAAAAGAGAAACAGGAAAATTTAAAACTTAATATTAAAAAGAAGTCTTCAGGTTAAGAATACTCCTGCCCAGACTTTCTGAGTGCTTCTGCCTTTTATGATTTAACTAGAAGCCCGGTGCATGAAATTCGTGCACGGGGTGGGGTGGGGTGGGGTGGGGTGGGATTCCCCAGCCTGGCCTGTGCCCTCTCACAGTGTGGGAGCCCCACGATCCATCTCCCCAAAGAGGTAGGCCCTGCCCACCCACCTGGGGCTCCTTGATGGATTGCCCCAAAGAGATAAGCTGGAGCCAGGGGACCCCACACAGGGGGTCTCACCTCAGCAGCTCAGTGCGGAGCCGCCGGGACCCCTGGCCTCACTGTGCGGAGGCGGAGCTGCCAGGACCCCCGACCTCACCGCATGGAGCCGCCAGGACCCCTGGCCTCGCTGTACGGAGGCAGAGCTGCCAGGACCCCCGACCTCACCGCATGGAGCCGCCAGGATCCCTGGCCTTGCCACGCAGTGCCACCGGGACCACCTCTGAGGCTCCGCACATGCCCACTGTGCATGCAGCCTCCTGGTGATGGACTGTTATGGCATGAGGGCATCACAGCATGAGGGCATCACAGCGTGAGGGCATGACAACCACATAGGCTTTTATTAGTATAGATCTTTCATCCACAGTCAAAATTTACTGCCTACATGGGGAAAATAATTATCTAGAACATTTAACAATACATTCAAATAAAACAAAACCAATAGCACTTTACCATAAGTTAAATTGTGCAGAGGCGCTTTCTTTGCCTGTTGACATTGAATCTTTGGCTTGACCGGGAGTAAGATATTTGATGGTTCTAGAGGAACTTCTTGGACTGAGGTTGAGATTTTTTTTTAGAAAGAAGTTAAGATGTGTTAGTCACTGAGAAGGAAAAAAATACCTTTTAAAAATATTTAAATAAAGATTTAGGTTTAGTAAAGACCAGACAAATATAGGCACATAGACTTCTATAATATATTAGTTACATAAGTTTTTTCCTTTATTATTTTCTCATGCCTTCAACCCATTCTCTATACTTACATCATGCTGAGAATTTTTTTTTAAACCTCCTTTCAAAGCTTTTTAAAAAATATATTTGCTTTTTAAATTGATTTTTAGAGAGAGAGGAAGGGAGATAGAGAAACACTGATGATGCCAGAGAAACATTGATCAGCTGCCTCGTGCACTCCACCTCCCGGGGATAAAGCCCACAACCTGGGCATATGCCCTGACCGGGGTTCATAGGTCTACGCTTAACCACTGAATCACACTGGCGGGCTGAGAAAGCATTTTTAAAAATTTCCTGTTACATCTTGCCAACTTTAGACAAAAGTATACTACTGAACTTAGAAGCCTAGAGATCTAGAATAAAATCAGGTATATATAATATGTGAAGTACCATCCAGTTTTGAAAATTCTGCTTCTGGGTGCTGTAAATTTCTAAAATGTGAAAGAAGATTTGACGAGTTGTAACTTATATTTTAAAAATCAAAATGTTGAAACTCAATAGCAAATTCAGTAATAATTTATACCCCTTTGACAGCTCTTTAGCAGATCTTCAAATGCACAAATCTGGTAGGCTTATCAACTAAACAATAAGAACTTTGAGTATTGCTTACATTTTATTCTGCTATACCTCCTAGAGCAGTGGTTCTCAACCTTCCTAATGCCGCGACCCTTTAATACAGTTCCTCATGTTGTGGTGACCCCCAATTTCATTGTTACAAACTGAACATAATTAAAGCATAGTGATTAATCACAAAAACAATATGTAATTATATATGTGTTTTCCAATGGTCTTAGGCGACCCCTGTGAAAGGGTCGTTCGACCCCCAAAGGGGTCGCAACCCACAGGTTGAGAACAGCTGACCTAGAGCATTAAACTAAATTATTTTATATTTAATTTCAAATATTATACTTGAAAAAAATCAGGAGTGAATATGCTTTAATAAGTGTGCAACTTTGGCCTTAGAAATCATAATACAAAGATTTTATTTTTTATAATTTTTTAATTATTTCAGAGAGGAAAGCAGAGGGAGAGAGAGAGATAGAAACATCAATGATGAGCCCTAGCTGGTTTGGCTCAGTGGATAGAGCATCAGCCTGCAGACCAAAGGGTCCAGGGTCAAGGGCACCCACCTTGGTTGCAGGCTCCTCCCCAGCCCGGGCCCTGGTTGGGGTATGTGCAGGAGGCAACCAATTGATGTGTTTCTCTCACAATGATGTTTCTGTCTTTCCCTCTCTAAAAAAAATAAAAAAGAAACATCAATGATGAGAGAGAATCATTGATCGGCAACCTCCTGTACACCCCACGCTGGGGATTGAGCCCACAACGTGGCATGTGCCCTGACTGGGAATTGAACCGTGACCTCCTGGTTCATAGGTCAACGCTCAACCACTGAGCCACGCCAGCTGGGCTATAAAGATTTTATTATAATGACGTGCTATAAAAGGATAAATTTCTATTTAACTTATTCTACAGAAATGGCAGGGCAATGCAGTAAAGAAAAGCAGATAATTTGATCAAATATAACATGCTGTTTATAACCTGGGTCATTTATTTCAGAGACCAACATCCATGCAGAGGGTCTCTGAAACTACATAACAAAATTTGTGTTTGTATATATGTGTCTTATCTGAGGAAAGAGTCATCAGATTATCAAAGCAGTCAGTCAGTTACTCATTTCTTCCTCTAATTCCAAATTACATATAATATGTGCTTTAATGTGCATATTCCACTTGCTTCTCCCTTTTCTCCCAGGCTGTATGAGAAACAGACTATTTTGTGTACTCCCCCACCTCCAGCCTAAATTCACCTAGAGAACTCTTTTTGTGTCAAAATATATCACTGTCTTTGAAACACAACAATGCACCCACAATCCACTGTGTAGTAAAGACTGTGGGCTTTCAAATAGATACCTGTATTTAATTCTCAGCCCATCACTTACTATCTGTGACACACAGGGCAGGTAAAACCTCTTTGTAAGTTCCATTTCCTAGTCTATTAAAGTAGCATCTATCATATCGTTTGCTCAAAGGGCTAAATGAGATAACAGATGTAAAATATCTTTATTAATTACTGAACTCACTAAGATCTCAATTTCACATGTCCCATTTTTGACCACTTTCTATCTTTCAGATCATTCTCTCAAATCCACTGAACCATCCCAATATGACCTACACCACTTCACACTTCCTCATCTCTTTCAGTGTCCTCTTTTCCTTGTCTAAACAACTTAAATTACATGGCCAATTGTGGTTATCACCTTGCACACACAACTCCAACTACTTTGTCTTTCTCTCACTTCATCCTATTTAGCAAAATTACAATCCTGTTAAAATCCAACTCCTTGCCTATTCCCCACCAGCACCTATACAGCTAATAGGGCAACAGGAATACTCACAACCATACTGATTGGTCTTATTTAAATTCATGTCCACAAATCTCAGCTAGGTTCTTAATGTTGCCCAGAAAATTAAATTTAAGCCTAGATCATTCACTCTTCCACTCTCCTACACTATTCAAACCTCCATACCTCCTCAAATTTCAATACCTGTTTCCTATACTCACTTCACAGCTGCTGACTTTACTTCCTATTTCAGATTATTTCTAAAGTAATACAACACTGCCTACCTTCCTGTTTGATTGATGATCTGTTTTATATTCCTAAATCTCCACTTTTATTTTTTATTATTATTATTATTATTATTATTATTATTATTATTATTATGGTGTGTGTTAATCCTCACCCGAGGATATTTTTTCATTCGTTTTTTAGAGAGTGGAAGGGAGGGGGAGAGACAGAGAGAGAAACATGGACATGAGACACACTGATTGGTTGTTTCTAGCACACATCCTGACAAGGGCCAGGGATTGAGCCTGCAACTGAGGAATGTACCCTTGACCAGAACTGAACCTGGGACTCTTCAGTCCACAGGCAGATGCTCTAGCCCAGTGATGGCGAACCTTTTGAGCTCGGCATGTCAGCATTTTGAAAAACCCTAACTTAACTCTGGTGCCGTGTCACATATAGAAATTTTTTGATATTTGCAACCATAGTAAAACAAAGATTTATATTTTTGATATTTATTTTATATATTTAAATGCCATTTAACAAAGAAAAATCAACCAAAAAAATGAGTTCACGTGTCACCTCTGACACACGTGTCATAGGTTCGCCATCACTGCTCTAGCCACTGAGCCAAACTGGCTAGAGCTGCCAAATCTCCACTTTTAGATTTCATTCTTTCTCACCTACTGGAGGGTATCAGACTTCTAATCTCAGTCTTTCCTTCCTTACTGGATTATTCCCAGTAGCATACAAAAATGTTATTTCACCAATCATTAAAAACAATATAATCTTTTAAAACCAATCTTGTCATATTTCTTAGCTCCTCTCAAAAAGAGTTGTCTATATTCACCACTGTCAACTTCTCTCTCTATTCTCTCTTAAACACTCTTGTATCATATTTTTGCTTCCATCATTCCACCAAAACTATCCTAATCAAGGTCTCCAATGACCTCCACATTCTTAAACCCAATGGTCAAATCTCACTCAGCCTTTATTTTACCCGACTGATCTTGCACCATTAGACACAGTTAATGACTTTCTTTAAAGCATTTTGTTGTCTTGGCTGCCAAAGTATCAATCCTAATTTTTCTTCTTCCTTATCTTCTAAGTGGCCTTATTACTTTCTATCCTTTATTCTAACTTGTAAATTTTGGGACTCATTATTGAATGTTTTCTCTTTCTACACTTACTCCTTGATGATCGCATCTCATCTCATAGTTTCAAAGACCATTTAGGTACTAGTAATTCCCAAATATATTTTTTCTCACCTGGACTATGCCCTTTAATTCCAACTAATTTTTTTCAACAGCCTAATTCACATCTACACCTAAATTTTTAAAAGACATATAGAAATTCACATGACAAAAATGACTGAGATCCTGATCCCACTTCTCCTTCAATCTGCTACATTTCAGATAAATCACATCTTTCCAGTTGCTTAGGTAATAAAAAAAAGCCAAACAACAGAAAAAACCACCCTCTGGAGTCAGCCTTTATAACTCGCTAACATTCCACACGCCCTGTATGGGCTAATGTGATTGGCTTTTCTTTTAATATATATCCAGAATCCAACCACTTCTTATCTTCACTGCTACCACTTGGATCAAGCCAACACCATCTCTCACCTGGATTACTGCAATAACTATTTCAAATTAACAGCCAGAGTGATACTTTAAAAATGTAAGTCAGATCTTATCATTCCTCTACTCAAAACCTCCCAATGGTTCCCTATTTTTGCTCACAATAAAAGCTGAAACTCTTACATTCACCTATTAAGGCTCTACGTTACCTGACCCTCTTATTTATCCCTACCTCCCCAGCTCTGTACACTCACTCCATGATACATTAATCTCAAGGCTAGTCCTTGAATTTGTGAGGCACACTCCTGAAATAACAGAAATTTCAGGGCATTTGTATCAGCTGTTACCTGTCTGGATGATCCTTCCCCATTCTCCAAGATACCTATCTGTATCTATCACCTTCTTCAGTTTTTCAGCTCAAATGCCACATTCTCTTGGAAAGCATATCCTGACTACCCTATTGAAAATCACAACCTGCTCTAACTCCCCCTATCATCCTTAGCCGGCTACATATTTCTTTCCATAACACTTCTACTGTACCATAAAAATTACCTACTGTATCTGATCCTCACCACCTGAATGTGAGTTAGCTACAAAAGGTCAGGGATTTTTGTCCATTTTGTTCACGGCTGTAACCTGAGTACCTAAAACAGTGCCAGACACAATAAATAACACATTAGAGCTTTTTAACCAACACATAATATAACTAACCTCTTAATAAGCTGTTTTCTGATCTAAATGATTTGTTGTTTTCCTTTTCTTCACAGAGGTAGGTATGCTGCAATACTCTTTTCTCAGCTCCATTATGCATAAAAATTTTGTTACTTTCACTTTTTGGTGATGCTTTTTCTTGCTTATTACACATTACCTTCTCTTTCATTCTTTGATATACTTTTCCTGGTGATTCATAGTTTGCTTTATTTTTTAATCCATCCTTATTGGGCTTTATAGCACTGATATCAATATTAAGAAGATTGTTAGAGGTGCTAGGCTCTGCTAGCATGGTAGAATGAAATACATTTTTATCTTGAAAAAATGTCATTTCTGAGAGTTGATTCTTTTTCTGGTCATTCAATTTTAAAAAGGAGTTCTGATATTTCAGCAAATCTTTTACAGGTGTAAGTGTTCCTGAAGGGATGCTGTCAAAAAAGACAGCATGAATGGGCATATTTCTCCTTTGAGAAGAGGTCGCTGAAGACAAGTGAATTCCTGGATGTTTTGAAGGTGTTGTAATCATCTTGATAAACAGAAGCAACAAATTTCCTCTATCAAAAAATTTACTTAATCACAATTTTCAGAACAGATCTTCAGCAGGGGCCCAGAAGAACCTGTAATTCAATGTGAAATCAACCTTTATCATTCTTTGGTGCAGAAAAAGTTAAGTTTGGTTTCCATAATAACATTATACTAGTTAAAAAGTTTAACTGGTTCATAATAACACTGGATAACCTGTAGCTCACAAGTCAGTGTTGTCCCATACACCAAAAGTTTTCAGGTTTGATCCCTGGTCCAGGCGCTTACGGGAGGCAATGGATATATATATATATATATCTCAGAACATATCCTTAGGTGAAGATTTGGGGTGGGGAAGGGGTATTCACCAAAACATCTACTTAATAGCTCTAAGAATTGAATTTTGAACATCTGTTTTTGAAATTTACTTGAACCTATAGTCTTATAGGTTCCCACCTAATATTAGCATCAAAAAGCATTCAATGACTCTGCATATGGCATTATATCTATACTAATAAAAGGGTAATATGTTAGTTAGACTGAGAGACCTTCTGGGAGATCTTCCGGATGTCCTTCTGGACAAAGCTATGGTGGCAGGGCTGAGGCAGAGGTGGTTAGGGGTGATCAGGCTGGCAAGGAGGGGTGCAGTTGGGGGCAAGCAGGCCAGCTGGGGGGGGGGCAGTTGGGGGCGATCGGGCCGACAGGCAGAGTGGTTAGGGGTGATCAGGCAGGCAGGCAGGTGAGCAGTTAGGAGTCAGCAGTCCTGGATTGCGAGAGGGATGTCCAACTGCTGGTTTAGACAGTCAGACATCCCTCAAGGGTTCCCGGATCAGAGAGGGTGCAAGCCAGGCTGAGGGACACGCTCCTCCCCTGCCCCCCGCCCGCACGAATTTTGTGCACCGGGCCACTAATTAGGTCATAAAAGATTAAGTTTTATGAACATGATTTTCTCCACTAGATATAAATTTTAAGGCAGCAGATACAATCATATATCCTAATGAAAGCTGAAAAATCTATTCAATTTTTTAGTTAAACAATCCCCAGTCCTGATTTTGTTATGCTGCAGAGCATTTCACTTATGAGTTTTAGTTGAAAAACCCTCAAGTCAAAAGTAAATTATATCCATTCTAACTTTAAAAATTTTTAGTGCTATGTAAAATTTTTTGAGGGCATCGTACATGACCATACATAGTCTTAGACTTGTTTTAGCTTGTTTCTTATGTACAGATTTTATATTGGACACCTACAAATTAAGATTCTATGCAATAAACCATACAATTGTATTACATAATACTTAGTAAAAAATTACTTCAACCCAAAGAGCTTATTAGTCTAGATTTCAAGCATCTCTTATTGCTGAATTTATAACTATTCCAATAAGTCTTTGACATCATATAAACATAAAAAAACCTATCGCAGAAAATACTAATCAGCCCTAACTGGTTTGGCTCAGTGGATATAGCGTCAGCCTGCAGACTGAAGGGCCCCAGGTTCGATTCCGGTCAAGGGCATATACCTTGTTTGCAGGCACATCCCCAGTAGGGGGTGTGCAGGAGGCAGCTGATGGATGTTTCTCTCTCATCGATGTTTCTAACTCTCTATCCCTCTCCCTTCCTCTCTGTAAAAAATAAATAAAATATATATTTTAAAAAAGGAAATACTAATCATGCCAGACCAAAGACATCAAGTATCTTTAGCTATAGTTAACTTCTGTGAGAAATAAATATGCAAGTTAAAAATTCATATACAAACTACTATTTTATCCAACAGTTTAGAAGAGAAAAACAGAAGAAAATATTTCTCAATAACTAGAGCAGACAAAGAAAAGTATTTTGGGAGTCTAGCCTTATGACACAAAAACCATTGAATTCTTCCACAGAATGTTAACTCAGCAAATATGTACTATCATATATATGTATGTGGCAATGGGCTAGTGACAGGAATCCTGTGCTGGGAGTTACAACACTCACTAGCCATACACTTTAAATTCTCAAAAATTCTTCAGAACCTAATGAACTGCTCAACAGAAGTATAAATTACAAATTAATTACCAAAACTGAAAAGAAGCCCAATGTGTAGTAGAGACATACATAACTGTTTTCACCTAAAGGTAGATAATTATGGTCACACTGAAAGGCTCCAAGACCAGCCCCATAATTCCTCTTTCACTTTGCCCAACCTCTTCCCTCTCAATGTAGTAGGATGGAGAGGTGAGTAGTCAAGATTTTAAAGATCCTCAAATTTCATTCCCCTTCAGGAAGACAGTTCTTCTATGAGCCCCTCTTTCCCACTATGTGATAAATAGCAACTCAATAGAAGCCTAAAGAGTTGCCAATAGTTGACAGTGGTTTTATTAGGGGCAGAAATAGGATACTGGGGACTAGCTATGTGGACGAAAAGGGGCCACATGCTAACCTGACAAGCTCAGGGGAGGCCTGCATGGTGGTCTTGCAAACTCAGAGACCTAAAGTAACCACAAAGAGTCTGAAATTAAACTTTAACTAAAAGCAGTTATAGTGGGTAGTTACTTCCTAGGCCGGTATTCACTGACAAGGTCAACCTTTACCTTAACTGAGCCTGTCTTTTTGCATCTATAACATACCCTTGAAATGTCTGGGTAACTTGTTGTAACTTCCCTTTTTCTGGACCCTTGGGGCACAACCTAATGTGCCTGGGCACCAGGACAGATACAAGTTCCTTCATTGTTATATTAATTGTTCCTGCACCCACCCTAAGTATGTGTCTATCATTTTACTTTTTATCCAATCCCAGGAGTTCCCCCAAACCCCATGTTGCTTTCTCCCGCCTCTCTAGTCTATCACTAATGGTTTTCATGTAACCCACCTACATCCCTTCCTTCCGTTGACTGCAATCTTATCCTATATAATAGAAGTGCAATATGCAAATCAACCAAAAGGCCGAACAGCGGAACAACCATCCGGGACCACGCTATGACACCCACTGGTGCCAGGCCAGGTAAGGCAGGTGCAATTCGATTGGTTGGGGGCCGGGCCATCGCCCCATGATCACCCCACAGAGGGAGGCCCAGGACACTGACTGGCGGGCTGCGGCAGGTGGGCGGGGCCTCCCTCCGCAAGGAAGCCTGGGTCCCGGGTACCGGCAGCGGGAGGATAGGGGAGAGAAGAAGGCCTACTCTTGCATGAATTTCATGCATTGGGCCTCTAGTGTATAAATACAGAAGTAACCGCAGTTCTTTGGAGCATTATCTCAATCTGTTGAGGTTCTGCTTCCCAGCAATTGTCGACAGTTTGGCTCAAATAAACTCACAAAAAATCTTTTCTGGTTTGAAATGTTTTTATGTTAACAGCTATTAGAAATGTTAGTAAGAAATATTAATCATGCTCTGTTAACTGTGATTGTTTTGTTCTAATTAAAGACAGCACATTCTAACCTGACTGGGAGCTGTACACAGGACCTGCGAGGTCATCTGGAAATGTAGCCCACCCGCCCCATGCCAAATCTGCCTATTACCATGCAAAGATTAACAGCCTTTCTGCAGAAAGCAAACAATGGAGTCCGGGATGCTTCCAGCCCTTTGCAAACCTCCAGCCACATTGCCTACATTGCCTATAATCTGTAACCATCATACCCATTCTTATTCCTTTGCCCACTTCCCCATGTTATCTTTGTCCAGGTACCCCATATAAGCAACTGGCTTATGGGGGGGGGGGGGTGTGCAGAGCAGATTTTCATGGCTGACCTGCTACTCTCCCATACTGCTGGGATTATTGGAATAAATGCTCACTTATGATTCAATCCTGTCTCTGTTGTATTGGCTCAATTAGTGATAGGCAGCCAGGACCAATTGGTTGTTGGTTGTCCGGTTTCAGCTTCAGTGTGATTGGTGGAACAAAAAGGGACAATAGGGGAAAATCATCCAGGATTTTCTCTGACTATAGAAGCTTTGCAGAAAAGATACAGAATAAAAAACACCACTGGGTAAAGGCAATCAGGAAACACCTGAACCTCCATTCTCCACCTACTTAAAAGAAGAGCAAAATGAAGAAAAGTTGCTCAGACTCTAATGAAACAAAGAAACCTTAGATAGTGGGGATTCAGTAACTGGCATTCCTCAAATTAAGGAAGGAACAGAGTGTCCTAGAGGCCAAGCATACTTGACCCAACAGAGGTCACAAATAAGAAATGGTTAGCTTCTTCTTGGACTGGGGAAGAGAAGGTGAATTCTAAAATGATAAGCTTGTGCTTTTGTTGGAGGATTCCAAGGCAGGAGGAATATGGACACTGAGATAAAAAGTTAAAACAAGGCCAAACAGTGTGGGCAATTTGCAGCCAGCTTGCAAATAACAAGCGATTATCTTCCCCAGCCAAGGACAAAAGCCTCACTGAGAGAATGCAGAAAAGGAAGAGAGAAGGGTGTTAGGATGAATTACCCTTAATCTCTCCTGTATGGACATGTTTTCTGAAATATATATTACAAGCCTTTTCCCATAGCTTGGAGCAGACAGCTGGCGCCTGCAGAAGCAAGATAAGATGAATCCCCCTTCCCTTGACCAACTCATGCCCTCCTCTCTGCTTGACCGACTCATGCACCCATACCCTGACCCTATATTTCACACTTCTACCCTATATAAGAGAACCTAGACGTCCCTTTGGAGCTGACAACCAACACACTGGTCTCAGCCAGCTGTGTTGCTGAGAGAACGCAATAAAATTTCTTAAACTTTCACAATGTCTCTTGGCCTGCCTCTGGACCTAAGAAAAGGGAAAAAAGGATAATTTTACTCCCTAAGCAGAGAAGCCAGACTTCAAGGCTTGGCAAGATAAAATTGCCCGGTACTTCTCATGAGTTCTGGGAAAGTAACAACAAAGTAAAAAGGGACCTTGAGAACTAATCTGGTAACAAAATATTCAGCAGAGGAACTTTGAAACTTATAGGCAGGAGAGTATATACAGACAGTCCTTAGATTATGTCGGACTCGACGTTTTGTGGTTATGTTGCCGTCTCCCATTTATTTATTAAAGAAAAAAAAGTTCAGTCATTTTGATGTATGTACATATTTGCTTTATGTTTTTTAACATTTACTTACCACAAGTAAAGGTCAGGAATCATTATCTTTCTTTTATATTTTTTTATTGTTTCACTTCATTACTAATGTGTATGTGCTCCATGTGAGTGACGTATGTAGGTGGGTTCCGACTTATGGCGAAAATCGCTTTACGTCGCGCTGTAGGAACGGATCTCCGACGTAACCCAAGGAGCTACTGTATAACACCTCAGACCTCCACCCAACTCACTATTCAGATTAGCTGAGAGCCCTTATGCGCTTCATAAGCCAGATGTACAGATTTGCTTTCCTTGCTTCTTTAATGAAGGTGCATATTTTGTTTTGTTTGTTTGTTTTTTAAAATATATTTTATTGATTTTTTACAGAGAGGAGAGGAGAGGGATAGAGAGTTAGAAACATCGATGAGAGAGAAACATTGATCAGCTGCCTCCTGCACACCTCCTACTGGGGATGTGCCCGCAACCAAGGTACATGCCCTTGACCGGAATTGAACCTGGGACCCTTCAGTCCACAGGCCGACGCTCTATCCACTGAGCCAAACCGGTTTCGGCGCATATTTTGTTTTAATAAAATTGGCTTCATCATAAGGCAGTCAGGGTCTCATTCGTATAAATTCATTTATATGAGAAGGCAAGAATGGAATTTGGAGACAGCCCTCTCTCCCACTGACTCCGGACTGAATAACACCTCTGATGTGAGAGGTGTGTCTAACACTTTCATTAACTGTTTAAAGCTATTTGGAAAATCGATTCTGAAAACTGACAAATGCCGATGTACTAGGGAAAACTTGTGATCTATTCAAAGTAAAGACTCGGGCATGGGAAAACCATTACATGAACAGGCTAGCTATGAGTTTTTACAGTAAATGTAACTATAGAAGATTAAACAACTGCTGTTATCATGAACATGATGCTAAATGTAACTGTTACTCTTCTTCCCAAAAAGACATGAAATTTATAGGAATTTATTGTAGTGTAGCAGTACTACTACTATTTATTAAAATGGAATGGGTCAAAAATCCCAAAGCTCACTAATCAAACTGGTAGGTAGAGTTGGGAAAAATGAGAGGACTTTAAATTAACTGGCAAATTTGGTAAATTTGAATCGTGCTCCTCCCCCCCCCCCCCAAAAAAAATCAGTACCTGACATACAAAGGACTAAAATATATAACATTCAAAGAGACCAAATGAATCAATTTTTAAAAATGATCAATACAGAAAATGGACAAAGGACATTAAAGGCAATTAACAGAATGACTACAAAGACAAATGAGTGAAATGACACTCCATTTTACTAATAAATGAAGAGTTGCAAATCTAAAGAGGAAGACTTCTTAATTTACCAGATTGATAAAGATTAATTTCAAAACATAGGTGTGCATGCCCTTGATCAAGAAATTCCTCTACTGCCCTGGTAGGGTAGCTCAGTTGATTAGAGCACATATCCCCTGCCCTCCCCCACCCCACCCGCGCCCCTCCTCGCCCCAAGCCAAGGTTGCGGGTTCGACCTCAAGTTAGGGCACATGCAAGAACCAACCAATGAAAGCGTAAATAAGTGGAACAACAAATTGATGTTTCTCTCTGTCCCTCTCTCTAAAAAACAAAAAACAAACAAAAAAAGATAATTTTGTTTTCTTATAGAAACATCTACATAAGAATACAAATATAGCCTGACTGGTTTGGCTCAGTGGATAGAGCATCGGCCTGCGACTCAAGGGTCCCGGGTTCGATTCCAGTCAGGGGCATGTGCCTTGGTTGGGGGCACATCCCCAGTGGGGAGTGTGCAGGAGGCCGCTGATCGATGTTTCTCTTCCATCGATGTTTTTAACTCTCTATCCCTCTCCCTTCCTCTCTGTAAAAAATCTATAAAATATATTTGAAAAAAAAAAAAGAATACAAATATAAGGGGTGATGGAAAGAGATTAACCAAAGAACTTATATGCATATATGTATTGCCCAGGAACACAGACAATATGGTGGTGAAGGCCTGGGGTAGGCAGGAACCAGGTGGTGAGGGGCTGGGGTGGAAAGGAGGGGGATATCTGTAATACTCTCAACAATAATTTTTTTTAAAATAATGCAAATATATATATACATGTATGTGGTAATAACTGCCAACATTTACTGCATATATGCCAGACACTACATAACTTTACAGCAATTCTTAAGAAAAGTACAGTTATTATTCCCAATTTGAAGATGAGGAAACTAAGGCATAGTGTGGTTAAATAACCTGACCAAAGTCCCACTGACAATGATTAAAAACTGGACCCAAGACTATCTAATTTCAAAGCCCAAGTTTTAAACAGGCACTATATAAGGACATTTACTCAAGTATGAAGGAAATTAGAAACAATTTAAATGTCTAATATGGGACTAAATTCTGCTACATCTATCTATACAACTTAATTCTATGTATTCAATAAAAATCTTATGGATAAAAAGGGGCCACATACTAAACCTGACAAGCTCAGGGAAGCCGGTGTAATGGCCTTTACAAACTCAGAGACCTAGAGTAACCACAAAGGACGGTCTGAAATTAAAACTTTTAAACTAAAAGCAGTTCATGGCAGGTAGTCATGTCCTAGGCCAGTGGTTCTCAACCTTCCTAATGCCGAGAATACAGTTCCTCATGTTGTGGTGACCCCCAATTTCGTTGTTACAAATTGAACATAATTAAAGCATAGTGATTAATAACAAAAACAATATGTAATTAGATATGTGTTTTCCAATGGTCTTAGGCGACTCCTGTGAAAGGGTCGTTTGACCCCCAAAGGGGTCGCGACCCACAGGTTGAGAACCGCTGTCCTAGGCTAAAATCTTTCCTGACAAAAGTAAATTGAGCAGGTCTATTGTCTTCTTGCATATACGATAACATACCTTTGGGATGTCAGGGTAACTTCCCTTTCCCAGGCCCCTCAGAGCACAACCAATGCACCAGAAGGGAGATCACAAATCCTGTTACTGTCACTGGTAGACTTTTAACTAGCCTGTACCCACCTACATAAAAGAGGTATGTGTCTATCATTTTACTTTTTATCCAATCCCAGAGGTTTCCCTGCTTTGCTTTCTCCCGCCTCCCTAATCTATCACCAATGGATTTCATGTAACCCACTTGTCTTCTTCTGATTGTAATGTATAAAGCAGGGTACAGAACTGCCATTTTCCAGAGCATTTTTCTCAATCCATTGAGATTTTGCTTTCCAGCAATTGTAGTCAGTTTGGTTCAAATAAACCCGCAAAAATTCTCCACAGGTTTTAATGTTTCTTAGGTTGACAACATATATATGTAATAACACAGAAAGTAGCCAGGATATATTAAATTTAAAAAAGGAGGCAGAACAGACCATACAATTGCTTTCTGTAATACCTCCCCCACACACACACACAAGCATAAGCACAGGGAAAAAGTCTGGAAGTGTACCAAACTGTAAATAGTGTTTATCTTTGAAAAGGATAAATGGGCCTTCCATTTTCTCAATAATTTTAACATGTGAAAATGTTTGCAACCAATATATTATTTAATCAGAAGAAAACAAGCTGGATGGATCAATTGTCTCGATAGCCCTGTGGATCTTGGGTTCCATGGTGAAAAATCGGGCAGTGATGCACACAACCTTCCTACCCGGTAATCATTCTAAAGCAAAGGTTTTTTCCTAGAAGTGATTTTAAGAACAAAGGTCTGCAGTGCTCATCATCGAAAGGAACCTGAAAGTGGCCTACTTTCTTGATAACAACATTAGACACGCAACAAATGCACACACCGAATGAATGAGGAGTTGCGAAATCACTGCCAAAGCCAGAAATGTTCAAAAGCCCGGGAGAGCTTAGAATGCTGAAGGGCTGGGACCGAGCGCCGGAGGCGAGGGGCAGGGGAGGGGAGGCCATACCTGGAGTGACGGGCCAGCCAGGGCCAGCCGGCGGCAGTCCCCGCTGGACTTCGTGTGATGGGTGCCGGGGGCCCCGGAGTCGCGCCTCCGGCCCACGTCGGCCCCAGTCCGCAACCGGGGTTCCCTACCGCCCACAACAGTAGGTGAGTTCAAATTTGAAGAGCCCGCCCCGCCGCCAGGACGGCATTGGAGCGCTCAGGAATGGCGTCACCGTGCGTTTCGCGCGGACTCACGGAAGCTGGGGGCGACCCCCGCGCCACGGGGGCAATGCTGTTTCCATAAAATGTAGGTAACCCCAAGTTGCCACGGATACTGATCGCGCCCCACTCTCTATAGTCGAGGAATCCGTTTGGTCTTCACACAGCGCGCGCCTTCCGGCGCTCCGCCCCTCCTCCCATTATGCTCTGCGGCAGGCAACTACGTCATACGGGTCTACGTCGGACGTCGCCTGCGCGCTCGGACGCTGCTGACGGTTTTAAGTTTGGTCCTTCCCGGCTACCACCTGCCTCCCGGTGTGCTCGCTTGTGGGCGGGAGTTTTCCGCTTCTTCCGTGTTTGAGGGAACAGCCTGCTGAATATGTTTGAGATAATTGTTTAAATTTTATTTTTATTGTTGAAAGTATCACAGATGACCCCCTTTCTCCTCCTATTGCCCCCCCTCCACCCCGCCTCCCGCCCAGCGCTTTTAGTTTTCTCAGGCCGTCAGATATTTGAGACCGAGAAAAAAAGTTTTGTTTTTGAGGGGAAAATGGACTCAATGCAGTTATACTTGCAATTTGGTTTGAGCTATTCCCCCAGGAAGTGTGACGTTTTTTAACTTTATCTCGAATCCTAAAACCTTGAATCTCGAGGACGCTGGGTTGCGATGCAGTTGCAGTGGAGCCTAGGGATGCGGAGCTCGGACTGACCGCCGCGGTGTGGATCCTCGCCTCCCGCCGGCTGCGCGGCGGCGGCTGCCAGCGTCCTGCCCAGCTCCTAATGTCAGTCTTGCGCGAGGAGAAGAGCCAGAGGAGTAGCCAGGGTTTTCAGCTCCAAACCCCTTCCAGCTCCCATCCTGTGTCTTCTCTCCAGGAATGTGCCCCACCTCAGCCCCCGCATTTGGGACAAGAGTTCATCTATGTCTCCATGAAAATTCCTCAGCACTCGAGTCATATATCGCATTTCTCCCTTAAGCGTGGCTTGACACGCTTGTAATAGCTTTTTTTAAAGTGACTTTCACAATCCTCTCTTCTAAATTCTGTATCCACTAAGTCTTGAGCACACCGAGTATACCGAATCCCAAATATAAGCAAATGAAGGCAAGTAAGGAAATGAAACCAGCTGGGCTTGGGGGGAGGGAAGCAAATCTGCAGAAATAAAATGAATTTCTGCCTGTGCAGCATAATGAGGAAATGCCAGGACATGGATTTGCAAATTTGTGGGGAAAGCCACAGTTAAAATATATGTTATATGACATGTATGAAATACACTTTGGGGAATAAAGGGACTTCGAAGAGATGGAGTTCATACTCCAAAGCATCTGAAATAGAGGTTTGAGAGGTTTCTGTGTCTCAGATGGAGATAGCCATGGCTCACACATTAAGCCAAAATAGGAACCTTGACATGTTAAGGGCAAACACTCAGAATCAGAGATTTTCTCTTTAATTAGCCACTTCTCATGGGAGAAGTAACTAGCATATAGCATGTTTCGGGGTGAAAAGCGACAGGTATTTACATGACTAATGATTTTCTAGGCAAAACTGGATAAAACAGTTGGTGGATTACCAAGTGTGATAAGAAGGCATAAAGGCCAAGAGACAATGTTCATTTGTCCACTGGAACACCAAATGGTGATGTCCTGGATGGGCCCTCATTTAAGTTTGTCTGCCTGGAGGGGAGAGCTTCTCTGAGTCATAGTCAGCCACCTGGAATTTTCTGTCCAGTCCTAAGTCTGTAACTCAGGAGGACACATGCAGACCCACTTAGGGCCCAAAGGATAGACGTAGGAGGAAGGCACTGAAAGCCTCACACTGTGGGAGTTGCTGCCCAGGCAACTGGGTCTGCTGAGCCTGGAGGAATATCCTCAGGACCTTAGTAGATTCCATCAGGGATACACCATATGGCATTTTGGGGAGAATTAGAAAATAAGATGTTTTTTTTTCCAATGCCAATGGGTCTTAGAAAGAGGTGATTTTGCCCCCTACTCCACCCCCTGGGGGATATTTGGCAATATCTAGGGACATCCTATATAATAAAAGCCTAATATGCTAAGTGTCTGGTTGTCCGGTCGTCCATTCAACCAATCAAAGCATAATATGCTAATGATAAGCTGAGGCTGCTCAACCGCTCACTATGACGTGCACTGACCACCAGGGGGCAGACACTCCGGTAGGTTAGCTTGCTGCTGGGGTCTGGCCAATCGATCGATCGGGACTGAGCAAGATGGTCAGACACACCCTGGAGCCCTCCCACAGTCCCTCCCGGGCTGGCCAACCTCCCTCATCCCTCCCGGGCCCTGATCGTGCACCAGTGGGATCCCTTGGCCTGGCCTGTGCCCACTTGCAATCCTGGACCCCTCGGGGGTGTCTGAGAGCCGGTTTCGGCCCAATCCCACAGGCCAGGCTGAGGCGCCCCACTGGTGCATGAATTCGTGCACTGTGTCTCTAGTTTAAATGTAAATGTCACACTGAGAAGGGGACCATTGAATAGAGGACTATATGTTTAGTAATACTACTAAACATTCTGTAATGTACAGGATGAACACCACACTACAAAGAATTATCTAATCTAAAATGTCAATAATGCCAAGGTTGAGAAATCCTACACGTGGAAGATGTAACTCTGAAATACAATTTTAGTCTCGTCTCACTTTCTCAGCTGTGATTCCTTATATAAAATACAATTATACAACCACTATTGCCCTGTCTTGGCCTAGAGCAGTGGTCGGCAAACTGCAGCTTGGCAAACCGCAGCTTGTGAGCCACATGCGGCTCTTTGGCCCCTTGAGTGTGGCTCTTCCACAAAATACCGGCTCTTCCACAAAATACCAACTTCTGCGCATGGGCCACAAAGTTTCAATCGCACTGTATGTGCGCACCTGCACGTGGTATTTTGTGGAAAAGCCACAGTCAAGGGGCCAAAGAGCCACATGTGGCTCGTGAGCCATGGTTTGCCAACCACAGTCCTAAAAGAAGAATGAGAATGGAGTCAACAGGGAGGTTATGCAGGCAGTGGAAAAGATTGCCAAGGAGATTGCAGTGTGATAGAGATATTATACAAATACACAAACATCTATAATAATAAAAGCATAATATGCTAATTA
>NW_005871129.1:923742-925288 GCF_000147115.1 Myotis lucifugus
ACCACTGAGTCATACACTTAAAATGACAAATAAAAAATTTAGAACTGGCCCTAGCCGGTTTGGCTCAGTGGATAGAGCATCAGCCTGTGGACTGAAGGGTCCCAGGTTTGATTCCAGTCAAGGCACATGCCTGGGTTCCAGGCTCGATTTCCAGTGGGGGGCGTGCAGGAGGCAGCCAATTAATGATTCTCTCCCATCATCGATGTCTCTCTCCCTCTTCCTTCCTCTCTGAAATCAATAAAAATATATTTAAAAAATAAGATAAGATACACTTTTCAAAAATTTAGAACTGGAAACCACACTTTCTAAAATGAAAAAATTCACTGGATGAACTGAGAATGAGAATGGAAATGATGGGGGAAGGCAGGAATCAGTAAACTTGAAGAGAGATGAATAAAAAATGTCTAATTTGAAAAAGAGAGAGAGAGAAAAGATGGAATAGAATTAACAGACCCTTGGGGACATGTAAAACAGCCTCAGAAGCCTAAAAGTGCCAGAAGAAAAAAAAGAAAAGAAAAAGGAGCAGGAAAAGTACTAGTATTTAAAGAAATACTAGCTGAAAATTTCCCACATTTGGAGGAAAACATAAATTATAGTTCCAAGAAGCACAGCAAAATCTGAGTAAGATAAATGGAGAAAACTATGCCTTTGGCACATCATAATCAAACTGCTGAAAACCAAAGATAAAACCAAAATCTTTAAAACAGACAGAGAAAAATCATGCATCACATACAGGGGGTCAATGATTTGAATGATTGTGGACATCTCATCAGAAACCATGGAGGTCAGAATGTAGTGTAACAACATCTTTAAAGTTTAGAAAGAAGAAATATTATTAACTCAGAATTCTATATCCAACATAATTACCTTTCAAGAATTGTTGGGGTCCAGCCCCAGCAGGTCCAGGGGTTCCCAAAGGTGTGGATGGAGTCACCGAAGAAGGAATGACACAGAGACAGCTTTCAGTTGATCAGCATAGCGAGGTTCTCTCTTTATTCTCCTATTAAATCTGTATTTATATCAGTTGATTTTAATCCTACTCATTCTATTCCAAAGGTTAGGGCATTTGTTATCTCCATCCCAAAGTCACTACTCTATTGTTCTGTTAAGCTACAAGGAAGTAACTGAAGGAGATTATCCTAAGTAAAGATTATGTAGTTTAAGCGTGATTGTTCGTAGTTGAAGTGATTAATTACCTGCCTGGCACTTAGTTAAGGGGTTTTATTCCCTTCCTAAATCCTGTTAATCCCTAACTCCAGGAAAAAATCCCTACCTGGGGAAACAACCTTTCTCGGAGAGGTGACCTTGGTTAAAACACATAGCGCTAAGAAGGGGAGCAAACATACTAAGAACAGTATGCCATATATGCCAGGTCCATTGAAACATATGCTGTGCAGATGTTTCTTCCCTGCAGCGACTGTGTCAAGCAGCAAGGATGGACCGGCTTCCGGCAAATTCCCCCATTTTTATTTTTTAAATGATAGCGTGTGTAAATCAATGGCCACCTTCTCAGATTGGGTTGTTTAAGACTTCGGAAGATCTGTTT
>NW_005871129.1:927098-938184 GCF_000147115.1 Myotis lucifugus
AAATAAAGAATGGTAAAGAGTTCTTCAGTCTGAGGGAAATGATGCTGAGAGAACTCAGGTCTCATGAATGAATGAAGGCTATCAAAATAGCATTTGTGGAACATAAAAGACTATTTTTTTAAATCTTATTTAAAAATTATCTGTGACTGTTTGAAGCAATAACTATAGCTGTTTTATGGGTAAAGGATGGTAGGAATGAGGATAAGTGGACCTACATGGTTGCAAAGTTCATACATTTTATGTTAAGTAGTATAATATTAACTTTAAGAAAACAGTGAAAATTAAGATTTATATTATAATCCCCTAGAACAACCAATGAATACAAGGAGATACATCTGATAAGTCAGTTGGTAAATTAACAGAATCCCCCAAAAGGGCAGGAAAGGAGATTAGAGAAATTAAACACACGAAATAAATAATAAAATGATAGACACATATTCAGTGAAGCCATAAGTACATTAAATGTTAATGGGCTAAATAAACACTCTAGTTCAGGGGTGGGCAAACTTTTTGACTCGAGGGCCACAATGGGTTCTTAAACTGGGCGGAGGGCCGGAACAAAAGATGGATGGAGTGTTTGTGTGAACTAATATAAATTCAAAGTAAACATCGTTACATAAAAGGGTACGGTCTTTTTTTTTTTTTTAGTTTTATTCATTTCAAACGGGCGGATCCGGCCCGGGGGCCGTAGTTTGCCCACGGCTGCTCTAGTTAGAAGGCAAAGATTACTGGAATAGAAAAAACAAGACACCACTATATGCTGCCCTCAAAGATCCATTTTAAATATAAAGATACTAGTCTATGTGGATTGAAAGTGAAAAGGTAATAATAAATGGTGTAACATGCAAACAGTAAGTATGACGAGTTTGGAGTGAATATATTAATATCAGATAAAATGGCCTCAGAACAAAGAATAGCTACTAGAACTAAAGATGGACGCTTCATAATGATTAAAGAATCAATTCATCTGGAAGAGGTAACAATAATAAATATATATGTGCCAAATAACAGAGCTTCAAAATATACAGAGCAAAAACTGACAGCTTTAAAGAGGAGTAATAAAGAGTTCCACAATCACACTCTTCTCTTAGCAATTTATAGAACAGTTAAACAAAAACAAAAAATCAGTAATGAGAGAGAGGATCCCAACACATCTTGACCTACTTGATATTTATACATATGGGTTATAATGTAAAACACATTTTTTTTATTGTGACTTATTTATAAAAAAAGGCTTGAAAACTATTCTTCTAGGGCAAGCACAAATGACTGAATCAAAAACCCTGTGAAATTCAATATCTAGTGGATGAAGCAGGTCATTATAATACTAATGGAAATTGCCATAAGGAAGAGAAGCAATTAATGTTTATTGAGTATCTATTATGTGCCAGACCCTGTGTTCAAACCCATTACACAATCATATAATTCCTTTCACTTGGACAGGTGGGTATTATCACCCCTGTTTTTCAGACAGGGAAACTGAGGTCCACAGAGGTAAACTAACTGGGTTAGTGTCAACTGGAATTTGAACTATCTCTGACTCCTGCAAAATGACCTTGGGCAGACAGAGAAGGTAATTCCTTTACTTGAGAGGAAAATGGGGAAGAATGGTACAACAACATTTAGGTATTATTGGATCTGGGTGAATGAGGAGAGAAGAGAAATGGTGTGAGCAAATGTGAGGAGGAGGGAAAGTTTGTGTTTGACGTTTATGGATGTCATTTGCCAGGAACTTGGAGGACACAGGAGGGACTGGTGGGAAATGTGAGGGGTTGACAGGGGCTAGATGAAGTCCCATTGAGCCTCCCTTTCTATTCCCAGGCAAAGGGAGAGAGGGAGGCAGTAACAGAGTAAAGAGGTCTTGGGATCTTGCTTATCTCCCCTCTTCTCGGCTGGCTGGTCTGGGAGATACAGCCTCGGAGTAATTTTCTGTACATTTAAATTGAGTTTCCCCAATGTAGTCTCCTGAGAAAACCTGACCATTAAAGGCAGGTACGTCCAGAGGGCATCATGACACTTGTCCAAATGCTGAAACACATAAGGCCTGTCCTTGGTCCAGATGGAAGGAGGTGGGTAGTGTGGAGACCCACACACAATTAGCATCCCCGCTCACTAGATGTGAGACCCCAGAAGGAGTGACATCACACTGACCACAATAACCAAGGAAGCTTGGACTGTCTGTGCTCAATGCATGTCTAGGGATAGAAAGGGACCCTCAGAAATGAGAGAGGCACTTGTCTGTCTGCCCACTGCTGGGAGGCATGGTTACTGAGGTCTGGGGCCAGCGCTGAGCCCTGAAGATGAGCTCTGTGGAACTCAGTGTGCTGACTTCCAAAGGGGCCACTTCTGCAGGTGTTCGGAGCCTGCACCTGCTGCAGCCTGCAGCGGCCCTGGGGCCAGAGCCACACCCTGTAGGATGTGCTTTCCTTGGCATCTCAGGAATAAGTTCTTTCCACAGGAGGACCTGCACTTGGGCCAAGTGTCCCACAGGTGAATAGGGTGCCATCTGCAGAGCAGGCCTTGCTGTCTGCATGCTGACACCCTCCAGCTCCCCAAGTGCCCAGCACTGCTGCAAACCCCTGCCTCGATGACTTGCCAGAGTGACACTTTATGCTGCCCCCCCTCCCCCCCCCCACCTCCCAGGCAAGTCTCCAAAGGTCATCTGAAGGGGGAGGACCAGAAAGTCTTCCCTGGACGGTGGAGGGGTCTGCAATACTTGGCTATCTTGACTCCATGTCCAAACCAATGCCAGCTGGGGTCACCCTGGAACCCCAAACTGCTGACAAAAAGACACAAGCAGCATTGAGGGGGGTCTTTCAAAGGCATTTCTAAGCCCCCCCCCTTGAACCAGCTGTCTGGTGTGTGTGGGTTCGGAGTGTGGGTTCTCTGTATGCCTGCCAGTTGGGTGCTGTAGCATGTGGTCGGTCATTCCTGGTCCGCAGCCTGTCTGACTTCTCTCCTCCTCCTCCCTTGTCTACACACCAGTCACGTGGAATTACTGAGTTCCTTGGACCGCATCGAGCTCCATCAATGCCGTGGTCCTTCACCCTCCAGCTCAGACATCACCCTCGGGCTCAGGTGGCTGCTCCCTGGAACTCTCCTTCCCTCCTCCATATCACCTCTGCCCTCGGAGAATTTCACTTAAAGTGGGCAATGTAATGACCACACTTCTTCAACTCTAAGACACTCCTCTTTGCTTCGGAAGGCTTCTGAGATAAGGTTGACTCTTACATTTGATGCCCACCTTTAAGATAAGGATGCTTCTCTCTGCCCCTCACCCCCCAGGAAACCCAAGAGTCAGGTGACTGAGACCCCTCCCTTGGGTTCTCTATGTGACCCATAGCCTGGTGCAGACTGAACCACAAGCCTTTGCTGGATTCAAATTTGAATTCCATTTAAGAGTCCCTTGAGGCCTGTTCTGATAAATACAAAGCAAATTTCTCGCCCTCCAGGTCACAGATGTGTGTGTGAACGAGGGGGTGGGGTAGGCATAAGGAAAGCAACCAACATAATGTGAGACAAAGCCGCCTGCCACAGTGCCTTGCCCTGGACTAAGAGGTTTTGCAGTTGTCTTCTGATAGTGCTTATTTTTGAGGGTGGATAAGGTTTTACAATTTGTAAACATCTTGCATTTTCTCAATCAGTTCCACAGAGAATCCCTATTCCCATTGTCCATCTCATTTTACAGAGAAAGGAGCTGAGGCTAATGTAAGTAAAGAGTCTTGTCATGGACAATAGGTAGAAAGTGTGAGAACCAGCTAGAATGTGCCAGAACCAGCTGAAACTGGAATTTTTAGGGGTGAAAAAGACAGGTTGAGGAAATTTTAGAAATTAAGGGGACCATGGAAGAAGCACAGGGCTGCAGAGCATAAGGTATATTTCCATAGAATAGGGAAGCCAAAAAGCTGCAACAGGTACATTTCCATAGAATGAGGGAGCTGGGAACAGCAAAAGGTCTATATTTATAAAATAAAGGGAAGGAAGCCCCTCATTCAGACAAAGAAGAAGAAAGGCCAAAGGGAATAGGAAAACAATAAGGAAGGAGCGTGGAAGAACCTCATATGTCCCATTGTAACGCCCTGGACGCAAGCCGCTGTCACAAAGAACCAAGAGACGCTTCTCATGCAAAAAGCAAAGGGTTTATTGTTTCCAGCATGCTGGGACTCGCAGCTTACTCTGAGCACAGAGCAGCGGCCACGAGCCCAGACCAAGAGTTTAAGCACACATTATATAGCAAACGGGGGAAGTAATCTGGGGTCATTCTACTGGAGATCTGGCGCCGTGTGAGTTAATGCCTGTCTGGTTTCTTATCAGGCCGTTTGTTTTTCAGTTCCCTTCCCGGCTGCAGCCATCTCCCGTAACCTCCCTGTCTGCAGCTGTCTCCCATAAAAGTTGTTTGTTTGTTCCATCTGCCCCTTCTGACCTTCCTGATTACCCTGGTGCCGTTTGTTTCATCTGCCCCTTCTGACCTTCCTGATTATTCTGGTGCCTGTCACCATGTGAGGGTCGACCTTTGAGCCCAGGAGTTGCTACAGTCACCAGTCTATGGTAATAGTGACCAATCAGAAGGGATATCAAGGCACCAAGATCTGCAGCCTTTATAAGTAGGGAAAAGAAATTCAGTGGGACCCTTTCCCCCCTCCCCATGTGGGAGTCTGTACTTGTTATTCAATAAATGTCTACCTTTTGCTATACTATCTTCCGTCCATGGATTCATTCTTCAACTCCGATGGACCAAGAGCCCTGGAACCATTCTGCCCAGGGGAACACCATGTATTCCGGTTCAAAAATCCTGATACAGCTAGAAACTGCCAGAGCTAGGACCCTTTGCCCACTGTCTCATTCCCTTGTCCCTGCTCTCTTGGAGAGTAAACTCTGCTCAGTGGAAACCAACTCTTTCCTGTAAAATATGAGCACACAAACCATCCTTCAGAAGGAATCTAACCTACATTCTATGAAATAAGAATAAACCCTAAGGATGTGAGGAGCAGGAAGATGGTTCATGTGGAGCCCCCAGGAGAGCAGGGTCAAGGCTGTTGTGATGCAGAATTTTTGGACTGGAACCTGGATTCTTTGTCTGCCAGAGTCGAAAAATGAATCCACGGACAGAAGGTGGTATAGCAAAGGTGGAGGTTTATTGAAGAACAAGTACAGACTCCCCCGTGGGGAGTAGAAGAGTCCCACTGAGTTCCTTTCCTGTATGGCTTATAAAGGCTGCAGATCTTCGTGCCTTGATATCCTCTCTGATTTGTCACTATTCCCTTGGACTTGTTACTGTAGTAACTTCTGGGCTCAAAGGTCGAACCTCACATGGGACATGGGATGTGTGAGGTTCTCCCCCCTCCTTCCTTATTGTTTTCCTATTCCCTTTGGGCTTTCTTCTTCTCGTTCTGGATGAAGGCTTCCTTCTCTTTATTTTGTAAATATAGACCTTTTGCTGTTCCCAGCTCCCTCATTCTATGGAAATGTACTGTTGCAGCTTTTCAGCTTCCTTATTCTATGGAAATGTACCTTCTGAGTTTCCTGAGTTTCCTCCATGGTCCCCTTAATTTCTAAAATTTCCTAAAACCTGTCTTTTTCACACACCCCCTCCCCCCCAAAATTCCTGTTTTAGTTGCAAGGACTTGGGCTTTTATCCTGGAGGCACCTGAAGGGTTCTGAGTGGGAAAATGGCCTGGGAAGTGTTCATGCTAATGGTCACTTTGGCTCAACGTAGAGGGAGGTAGTCAGGCAGGGAGATCCCCCTTCAGGGGTCGAAACCAGTGGTGGGAGGATAAGCTCAGTTTCAGTGGACGGGGGTGTGGGAGGTAGGACCGACCAGGTCGGGTACTGGTGGGAGGGAAGGCTGGGGTCAGCCATGTTTTTAGCTTGGGCCTTCAGTGCACAGCAGTACATGCAGGACACACAGGCTCAAAAGGGAAGTACATCGACCTATGAACCTGCAAGTCATGGTTGGATTCCCAATCAGGGCACATGCCTGGGTTGCGGCCTCCATCCCCAGTGTGGGTTGTGCAGGAGGCAGCCAATCAATGATTCCCTTTCATCATTGATGTTTCTCTCTCTCTCCTCCTTTCCTCTCTGAAATCAATGAAAACACATTTTTTTTAAAAATAAACGAATTAAAAAAAAAACCCCACAGAAGTCAGCTGAGACAGGAAGCACTTTCTTGGTTGCCTAGGGCTGGGTGGGTGGGGGGTAATTGGGGAGTGGCTGTTAAATTGTGTTTGAAGCTTCTTTTTGGTGAGCTATGAAAATGTTCTAAAATTGTGGAGATGGATGCACAACTGTCAATATACTCAGTATACATTTTGAATGGCTGAGTTTGATGGTATGTGAATTATATCAATAAAAAGTGAATATTTGGATTAATCTTAGAAAGGGATATCTGGGAGGTGTCTGTACTGTTCTCGTAACTTTTCTCTCAGTATGACATTATTTCCAGTTTAAAAGTTAAAAAAGTGAACAAGCCAGGAGTGGCCAAGGAATGGCAACCGTCGTGGAGAGGAGGGGTGACTCAGAGCACAGGGCCAGGAGGGAGGAGGCTCAGTGGGAGGAGTGTGGGGGGGGGGAGTAGAAGAGGGAACCGGAGATCTGAGGGTAGTGGTCAGGCCCTGGTGGAGGTCCAGTGCCAGATTTTTGTTAAAAGGCTGCAGAGGAGGAGTGGGGATGGTCTGCCTGAGACCATCTGGTTTATCTGCAGTAATGGCCACATGCAGAGTTGGCTTACTTCTTCCCAAGTTGAAGATCAGTTGTTTAGACAATTTGAAACAATGGCTTTCTCTTTCTTTTGTTTATATTTTTAAGATTCGCTTTATGCTGGAAACGATGTTGGTACTGAAGAAAAGTGACATGCAGAGGATTCCGGGCTATGACCCTGAGTCTGTAGAGAAACTGAGGAGATCGCAAAGAGCTCTGGTGAGTCACTTTTACTCCTAACTGCTTTGAGTTCCCTGTGGATGCGAGCCCGCTGTGGAAGTCTGGGAGGCAGTTGCAGCTGTGAGTTAGGTGCCCGCCTGGTCAGCAAGAGCTCTGAGGGATTGAATGGCAACTGTGTTTCTGTGGTGAGACCCTGTGAGTGGCCCCTGTGCAGGGCAGTCCTTGTGAGTTAAGCACCCCCCACACTTAGCCAGTGGGGCTGGACTCGGCTGTGCAGCAGAATCACCATAGAACCTTCTGATCACTTTGGAAGAGGGCCCCACCAGGACCAGAGGCAGGAGGCGAGGGGGCTTGTCTGTTGAACCTCCCCAGGATTTTTTACGTGGGGCCACAGCGGAGACCCACTGCCCTCTCCAGTCAGGTCGAGTCCTCTATCTTTCCTTTTTTATTTTTATTTTTTTTTTTAAAGAGAATGCTTATTTCATATATGTTTTTATTGGTTTCATAGAGGAAGGGAGACGGAGAAAGAGAAACATCAATGATGAGAATCATTGATTGGCTGCCTCCTGCACACCCCACACTGGAGATTGAGGCCACAACCGGGGCATGTGCCCTGACCTGGAATCGAACTGTGACCGCCTGGTTCATAGGTCAACACTCAACCACTGAGCCAGGCCAACAAGGCTCAGGTGCTGGTAAAACTGCTTGTATAAATAAAAGAATGGTATTGCTGGTTTAGTGTGCTTCAAGGTATTCTTTGAAACGGTTGGGAAATTTGGTAAGAATTTATAACTTAAAATTTGAAAATTACCTTCTAAGACCTAATGGAACCCATTTTTTCTTTAAAACCTATCCTGAGGAATGCTTATTGATGAGAGAGAGAGAGAGAGAGAGAGAGAGAGAACCATAAGTGTGAGAAAAAAACATAAATTGGTTTCTTCTCATACATACCCCTCCCGGGGACTGAACGCCCAACCTAGGTATATGCCCTGACTGGGAATTGAACCCACAGCCTTTCCATGTACAGAATGATGCTCCAACCAACTGAGCCATACCAGCCAGGTCATGGAACCAATTTTTAGGAAAGAAAACCTTATATTACTCCTAAGATTTCTGCATATCTGAGGTCTAAAACACAGCCAAGTCAATGTGAGTTCATGAAACACCTTGATGACTTTGAGTTGATTAAATGAGAAGTAATGTATGTAACCTGCTCACCACGGTGCCAGGCTTGCACTCACTCTTTTGTGGTTTCAGTTGGCCTCATCCTGTTTTCAGTGTCATTGTTATGTATTTTCCTTAAAATAGCTCTATGTTCATAAATTTTGCATCATTTCTCTGAAATGCTGGCCCTGAAAATTGGGAGCAGAGTGTTTAAAAATTTAGCATCCAGTAAATATCTCATTGGCAAAAGCTCATAAATTCAACTGATATTGAAATCTTGATTTGCATAATGATAAAATAAGTAATTTTAAATATATCAAGACTCTTTAAATTATATGTCATTTGCTCTGTTCTCAGTTCAGGTCACTACATCTATAAATTTATTTCCAGTTTAGATCACATTTTGTTTGACATTATTTTAAATCTCATCATGCTTCCCACAAATGAAGATTGTTGGATTTATGGGATAGGTTCTATCTGAGGAATTGATTGAGATAGTTATGAAAAAATAACACCTTTAGGTGGGATTTTTTTTTTCAATTTTGTTCTTTTGTTAGGGGCAGGAATAGAATATTGGGGACTAGCTATAATTATAAGAAATATTAACTGTGCTCTGTTAACCATAATTGTTCTGTTCTGATTAGAGAAAGCACATTCTAATCTGGCTGAGAGTTGTAGGCCCTGGGACATGGGAACTAACATGGGAATGCAGGCCATCCTTCTTTCTCAGAACTGCCTAGATTAACAACCTTGTTATCTGTAATCTGGCCCCAGAGGCACCCACCCTCTGGGAACCCCCCAGCCCGCATTGCATGTATCCTGTAACCACTATACCTTGCCTACTCTCCCATGCCTGTAATTTCTACTTTCCCATGGAATCTTTGTTCTTCTACCCAAGATAAGCAGCTGGCTTATGGGGAGGGGTGCCTCTGGGACCAGATTGACGTTTGTGGATGACCTGCTGCTCTCCCATTCCACCTGCATTAATGGAATAAATGCTCATATATGAGTCAACCCTGTCTCTGCTTCATTGGCTCAAGTAGTGACCAGCAGCCCGGATCCACTGGTTGTCCGGTTTCACTTTAAGCAATTTTATAACAGTTATTGGAGCTGGATAATTAATATAAATGCTAATCAGTACCTTTCCCCCCTCTAAAGTCCAAAGATTTCATCTACTTAAACCAATTTAAATTTATTTTAAATTAAGAATGAGTTTTTTAATTAACCCAAGTAAAACCATTACTAGTTTAGAGGTAATTAAAACACTTTTGGTTCATTAATTGACAGCCTAAATATTTAAATTCTCTTCTGAGGATACCTGTATATTGAAAGGACAGAACAGGGCTGATAACCGTGTTCCTAACTCCTCTTCAAGCAAAAGCCATAGAATGTATCAGTTGCTCAGCCAGCCCTTATCTCAGCCAATAGGAACGCAAGGAAACTAGCCCAAGGCCAAAAGTATGCTAGCCACCTCCTGTCTTTGTGTAACCAGACCCTAGCTGCACCCTGCCCTTGCGTCATTAGCCCCCTGCCCTCACTCAGCCAACCGGAATTGGCCAAATCAGTGGTCCGAGTGAGCCCCCACCCCCTGACCCAACCCTATAAATTCTTTGTTCTTCCAAGACTCCGGGCTCTCTTGCTTCCTGTTGCTCCACTGTGTCAGTGAGGGAGGCAGAGGGACCAAACTAGCTAGTTTGAATAAATGACTCTTTGCTTTTGCATCGGACTCGGCTCCCTGGTGGTCTGTCTTTGGGGATTTTGAAATCTGGGCATAACATATATTTGTTCTCTAAATGTCTTTCTTGCATGTGCTAATTTAATACTCCTTGCCCAGAAAGCTATGTACAAAATCTTTTTGTTAAAATATTTTCCAGTCCAGCTGGTGTGGCTCAGTGATTGAGCTTCATACTATGAACCAGGAGATCACCATTTGATGCCCGGTAGGGCACATGGGGGCTCGATCCCCATTATGGGGCATGCAGGAGGCAGCTGATTGATGCCTCTCTCTCATTGTTGAGGTTTCTATCCCTCCCTCCCTCTCCTTTCTCCTCTGAACTCAATAAAGATATATTTTTTAAAATAAATAAAGTATTTTCCAAATATACAGCTTTACTTTGTTCATTTTTCTTATAAATTACACATTAGTGAATGGTCTGTCAAATTGTTTTTTAGGCAGTTGACTGGTGAAGTCCAAGTGTTCTAATGTATGAACTATTCACAGTTGGTGGTGAGAAGAATTTCCAAGCTGAGCTCTCTAGGTAAGACTCCACAAAATAAAATGAATGTGTTACCTAAAAGGAACGGATCAAATTTCTGTAATTCTGCTGGTGGGGAAAAAAATAATTTTTAGAAATGTGGATAGGCAAAATTAGAATTAAGTGGTTAATTTCCATTTATAATGATATGGTATATTTAATATAACCTTTATGTTTCTTTATATTTTCTATGCCCTGATAGATCTTAAGTTTCATAGGGAGAGTGTCCTAATTTTTGTGTCTTCTAAAGCAGTTAGCAGCGGGTGAGCCGCTGGCAGAGCCGTTTAGAACGCAGGGCATAGAGCCGTTTGGAAGCGGGGGCGCGGGGGGGGGGGGTGCGCAGAGTCGGTGGGCTTGGAGTCATGTGAATTGTCGGTGGCACGGAGTCGGTGAGTCCAGAGCCTCTTCATGTGTAAGAAGGGACTGTCCCTGCCTCCCCCTCCCGGCTGTTGTGAAGAGTGAATGTGGAGAGGACAGAGGGCACCTAGTGCAGGGCTGGGGATGGGCAGAGAGACGGTGCCCAGGTGAATCCAGAGTCTGTGAGCAGACCCTTCCCGCTGCCAGGCTTTGATCAGAACTGTGTCCACGGCTCCCCTTCTACCAAGAATCTTGGGTTCTGGCCCGTGCAGGGGAAATGAACACGAGGTGGAAAAGCAGGAGGCTACCGCCCACTCCCAGTTGTTAGAACCCGTGAGTGGGGCCAGCCTTGGAAAACTGCCCACCGAGAGAAACGGACACAGCCCGTGTATGCGTGTTCCCAAACTCTGAAGGCACTCAGGGGACACTTAGCC
>NW_005871129.1:938284-949651 GCF_000147115.1 Myotis lucifugus
GGGACTGAAGGCACTCAGGGGACACTTAGCCCCCTATGACACCCACGTGGTTCTGGGAGGGCTCCTGGAGCGGGAGCAGAGGTCGGGGGAAAGAGCTGAACGGCTCCCCGGTGTGTGCTGGGGGGCAGTGGGACAGGAGTAAGCCCTGCGGATCCTCCCGTGAGGGGCCCTGCGAGGGACCAGCCATTGCGTCCCACACCATGTGCCTGACACACAGAGTCCCATAGTGTTGCTTGTTAGCCCTCATTTCCAGGAAACTACCGAGAGCTTTTGGTTTTGCAAGAGGACGTATGCAAAATGTTCAGATAGGAACTGTGTGTTGAACAAAAGCTGGCCGGAATAGCCCTTTATTTCCAGAACCCAGATCAGTGCAGTGACTGTGGAATTGAGAGGCGTAGGCTCCGCCCTCAAAACCGGAATAGACTCTTAGCCCCACCCTTCCTTGTTAAGGAACCGAGCTCAGGGAAGTCCCATACCTGTCAGCAGGTGCACTGGTCCAACCAGATGAGCCTGTACATGTCAGATACTCTCAGACTATGTGTACGACAGATTGGGGCAGGTTTAGGTTTATGTTGTGTCCTTCTTTGATTTTCCGCTAGTGGGTTGGTGCTGCTGCCAACACAGTGGCTTGAGTGGGCACCACTTAAGGCCCTCAAAACAGATAGGGCCTGCCGGGCTGGGGCGGTTGCCCAGGTTGCAGGCTCCATGCCCAGGGGTGTCCTGTGGGAGGTAGCGGATCAATGATTCTCTCTCATCATTGATGTTTCTATCTCTCCTTCTCCCTCTCCCTCTCCCTTCATCTCTGAGATCAATAAAAATATATGAAAAAAAATATCTAGATATGTTAAAAACAAACAAACAGATAGGGCCTGACTGCTGTGCTGCTTTTCTGTAAGGATGGATGTAGCTGGGTGACTGTTGCAAAAAGGGTCTCTGTTGGTGTTTAGGATGTGGGTTGAGCTGTGATTTGGGAGTTCCTACAGGCTTTCCAAGACATGTTAAACCTGCTAAGGGGCCACAGCTGCTGGTCATCATGTTACTTGCTGGTCATCATGTCACTTTGTTCAGACAGCACTCAGAGACCTTGGGTGTCTTCATCACCTAGGCCAGTATGTCTTTTAGTGGCTGGGCCCTGCGTTGGAGTCACTTTTGTGTGGCTGTGCTTTTGGAAGTGAGCTGCTGCATGGAGGCCCTTCATTGGGGGAATGAGGGTAGATGCACGGAGGTCGGGCCTGCCCAGAGGGTGCCCTGGGGCCCATCTTGCCCCACCCCTCTTCCTGCACTAAGACCCTGAACACAGCCTCCAGCAGTTCCTTGAGAAGATGCTGGGTGACAACATGGCCCTCGAGGCTGAACAGGTCCAGAGATGAACCAGTCTGACCACCTAGGGTGGGAGCTGGAGCAGCTGTCAGATGGTAGGCAGCAGCCCCTGGTGCCTGGGAGCCAGCCTGGCTGCGGCTTCTCCCTCATCCAGGGAGCTGAGTCCTTGGCTCTGAATCTCCTGTGTCAGCCCATCGTCACCCCAAGTAAATAGGGTTTTATTCAAGGGCCATTTGGAACTGTTTCATTGCATTTCTCCCCAAGGAGAACATGAAGGGCCTGGCAGCCTTGAAGTCAGACATGAACTACAAAGTTAAGTGTTGCCAGATTTCTCAGCTCCCATGTGGACAGTCCCAGGAGCTTCCAGATGGCAACACGCTGACACCCAGATCTGTTCGTGGGCGATTGAAAGCTCTGGATGGCAGGAGGCTTCCCCAGTGGTCACTAACCTCCATTATAACAGTACCCGGGGCATGATTTCCTCCGTTCATTTCTTAATCGGGCAGATGACTGCAGTCTGTTCTCTGTCTCCCTAGGAAGGGGCTACTAAGTGCCATCTTCTCCCGAAGAACCTAGCCAGGGATGGCAAGTACTGGGCACAAGCCCCCCAGAGCCTCTATCACCGCAGACATACCGGTCAATTATTGTGCCCCCCACATACTCAGCTGAGAGCCCCAAGCCCCTCACTCTGAGGACTGGCACAGACAACACCATCTCTTTGCCATCTCTGTGAGTCTCTGAAATCCTTGACTTGACGGTCAAGTTAGAACTTGGCAAAAAGTGGGAAGTTCCAGCAGTTCCACCATCTTGAACTTTTGCATTGGCTTCTCCAGAGTCACCTGCTTTCTTCTTAAGCACTGGGTTGCTCCCCTAACAGATCCCAGCTGAGCCAGCAGAGGGGCCATAACCCATAGCAACTGTACCCTGTGAACAATGGAGGGCACCCAGCTGACCATCCCCGGCCCCTCAAACCTAAGGCTCGGGGTGATGGCTGTCTCAGGGATGGGGTCAGAGAGTGGAAGCGGAGGCCCTGGAATCTGGGCTCTGACTCCACTTTGCTCTGCAGCCTCCAGCCAGATCCTGGAGTTGGAGGAAAAAAAACAGACAATCCAGGGCACAGACCAGAAGCTGTGGGAGAGCAACGTCAAGTGCAGGGAGCTGCAGAAGGAGACCCAGCAGCTCCAGAAGCAGGTAGTGGTGGTGTCCAGAACACACGGGCAAGCCGGTCACCAGGTGTCCCGTGCAGTGACAGGTGTGGGGTTTGCTTTAAAGCAAACTTCACTTTGTGAACTGACTGGCAGGGCTGGGTCTTAGGCTCTGCAGGTAGAAGAGTTGGAGATGCAAATGCAGCAGCAAAAGGCCAAGAGCCAGCACTTGGAGACCCTCAATGAAGAGCTGGAGGAAGACCTAGAGCAGCTGCTCAACATTGTACACACCCTGAAGGTGCACAAAGCCCCGCAGGTAGGCCCTCCAGAGCGCATGCCCCCCTGGCGCCATGGCCTGCAAGAGGGAGTGTTCAGGATCACAGCCGTTTCCTGGTTATTGCTCAGTGATTCCTGGATGACCAGATTCCTTGCTCAGCTGCAGCTCAGACCAGTAATTCTCAGCAGTGGCAGGGGGACGGGGACAGTTATTGCCTTCCAGGGACACTGGCAATCTTGGTTTTGATTGACAGGACTTGAGGTAGAAGGGAGGTGCTGCTGGCTGTGCTGGGTGGGTGGGTGGTTGTTCCTGGAAATATCAGGGTAAATTGGTTGGTAGTGTTGTTCAGATATTCATAGTGATGTTCTAGGTACTTTTCTTAAAATAGGCTTTTAAAAGTAATCAAAGAGGGTACCCAAGGAGCTTATCCAGAGAACGGGCATCATTTGCCAAAAAGGTCACGTGTGTGGAGAGGGGCGCAGGACTCCGTTTAGCACCATGTGATAGTCCCTTTATGTCGTGGGCTGTCCCAGCACAGTTCCTTAATTCCTGAAGGAACCGTCCTCAGCATGGCTGGCTTTTGCCTGCCCTGAGGGTCCCTGCTATCTTGGTGTCTGCACTTGCCTGCTCTTAGCCCCTCACTGCGTGTGAGGGTGCAGGGATGAGGAGTCTCTGGCTCCCTGTGGCCTGCACCCAGTGAGGCATCATCACCTTTTCCCTCTTGGCAGGTGGAACCTTCCATTCTGGCCTCTGAGATCCAGCAGGGCCTCCAAGGAGAGGGAGCTTGAGGAGCTGGGAGAGCAGCAGGAGCCGCTGACTGAAGTCCAGGAGGCCCTGCTGCAGGACAACGCCTGCCTGGGGTGCCCCTTGATCACCTGTTGGGGCAGGACGAGGCCCTCATGGATGAGCACAGCTGCTCCAAAATGCTGTTGTGTGAGTCCCTGGAGATGGAGAGCAGGGCGGACAGACTTATGTGCATGCCGGCAACTGGCGGAGTGACTGGCGGGCTCCCCAGGGCTCCTGCCCCACTTTCACCCTGGCTTCTCGTGTTTCCCCAGTACCCACTGCTTCACAGGGACTGGAATGGACCCTGGGGACACATCGGGTGGGAGGTGGGGGACTTGGCTCTGGGGCTGGAGGAGACCCCTGCCCATTCCCACTGAGGAAGGCCTTGACCAGGCCCTGCAGCAGGAGCAGGAGTCCAAGGCCCTGGCCGCCCAGGAGAACGAGAACCTTTGGCAGGAGGTAGACAGGTAACCGCCATAGCCCTTGCAGCAGCATACGTGGGATTTCATTCAGACCAACTCACTCAGCATTCGCTGAGCTCAGTTCAAGTACCCCCTGGTAATGGGGTACTTTTACCAACCCCACCATGGTAACAGCTGGATGGTCACAAGGTAAAGGGACTCTAGCTGATGACTGGGACGGAAGGACTAGTGACAGCTAGGATGGAACATTGTCTGGGTTTGAATAACCGCCCCTCCCACACTGACGATGGTGATGACTGTCAGGTACAGGCACCTTCATCCTCTGACACCAGTGATCCTGGGAAGGACATATGCTTGCTCCAAGTCATTCACACATTCCCTATCACCTCCTTGCTGAAATGCACTTGTCACCCCCAAATCGGTACTTTCATGGGTCAGTCCAGAGTGCGAGATGCGGGAGTCGCCTGATGCAGCTGTGGTTGAACAAGGCCTTTGACTCCTGACTTGTTTCAGCTCTCGTACTGCAAACGAGCAGAGCATCCCTTTTGTGGTCCATTGAGTGCCATGGAGTTTTATTTCTATGTTTTTTGGTGGCAATTTCACTGTTTGAAATGGCTCCCAAATGGAGGGCTGAAGTGCTATCTAGTTTCCCCAAGTGCAAGGCTGCGCTGGGCCTCAGGGAAAAAATACAAGTGGCACATAAGGGTCATTCAGGCCCGAGGCATGGTGCCATTGGCTGTGAGTATATTACACAAAGCGTCTTTATGTCTTGATTGGTTGACAAAAATGTGGCCAGAGACTCACAGGAACTGTTGGGAACAGTTTTAGTTTACACTAATTCAGTGTTGGAGGTGGTTTGATAGGACATTATATGGCAAGTCATGAGAATTGACTGAGGTATTATCCGTTTTTTTCAAACAGATGAGGAAAGAGGCCCGGAGAGAACTTGTTCAAGGTCAATCCTGAGTGTAGTGGCACAGTCAGGATTCAAATCCAGGTCTTGTCTCAATGCAGAGGCGTGACCACATGAAGCCTTCCTTCCCACAGTCTTGTTTTACTATGTATTGGGGGGCTGCAAACTCAGGTACCTGCGGTGGCCAGGCAGGTCCAGCAGGTGTGGGGAGGAGTGTCAGTGATAGAGCAAGCCCTCGTGGAGAATACACACCCTCTGAAGGGCTGTCAGCTGGGAGGCAGGCCCTGGCTGCCAGGTCATTCTTTTGTTTAAGCTTTTTTTTAATCCTTACCCAGGGATAATTTTTCCACTGACCTTTACAGAGAGTAAAAGGGAGGGAGGGGGTAGGAGAGAGAAATATCAATACGAGAGAGATTTTGGATACCTACAGCACACACCCTTACCATGCCGGGGAGCAATCCCACAACCCAGATACATGCCCTTTACTGGGAATTGAACCCATTACCCTTCCATACAAGGGCTGACACTGTAACTGCTGAGCCACACCTGCCAGGGCCTTCTGTTTATGCTTCTCCTCACCCTCCGAGAAGCTAGACAGCTGAATGTTGATGTGAAACTTAAACATTTAAAAATACTCATTAACTAATTAATTTAAATTAAATAAAAACAACTGTGTAGGCCAAACAGGGCACATCTGTGTTCAAATTGAGTCCATGAGACTCTGGTCATTTGAAATTTCTGGTATAAATCTTCACCCCGGAAACACAGTCGGGTAATTATTATTATTATGATGATTTCAGTGGCTATACATAATACTCCAGACTCTCATATTTTACTTGTCTCAGAAGTTGAAATTAGAAAGGGACTTGGAATTGGGGAGAAGAGCTGGGCATAGACATAGATTTTTAGAGAAAAAATGTTCTGATTCCATGTTTTTCAAAAGTGATTCAGTCGAAGAACGCTTTTTTCCAAGGAGGCAGATATGCAAAGCCTCACACGGAAAGGATTTTCACAGGATGCGCTGTTGAAGTGGTTTCTGAGCCTGCCTGTCCTGTCTCCCCCAGCCCACAGTGGGGCAGCTGGGGTATAGCCTCATAGAACCCCAATGGACACAGTTTACAAACCGCTGATTTTGTTCATCCCTCATTTACCCATGGGAAAACCTGAGGCCCAGAGAGGTTGTGGATTTGATTAAAGTGCACACCTGGGAGAGAGGCTGGGAGTGCTCCTCAGCCCTGGGCCATGTGGCTCTCCACCCCCAGGCTCACTTCCTGGAACCAGCTGCTGAAGGGGGAGCAGGAGGAGCTGCGCACCCAGAGCCAGGAGCTGCAGGCTCCCTAGAGAACCTGCAGGAGAAGCTGGAGCTCTGGCAGGTCCAGTACCACTGCCTGAAGGTGGAGCAATTGCCCATGGAAATCTCGCTGACAAAGCTGGGTATCCGGTGCCAGGTGAGACCTGGGGCTGTTGGGCCTCAGGACACCGGGTGTGTGCCCTGGGCTGACAGCCTGGGGCTCTCAGCCAGGTCAGAAAGCGTCCTCAATGGCTCTGTGCTCAAAGACTGGGTGTGAATGTCACACAGAGGCCTAGAGGAAGCCAGAGGCATTTGATGGGGACAAGCTCCTTGGCTGGTGGGATGTGTTAGAAAAGACCTTTCACCTGAACTTTGCTTTTTCCAGGGTCAGGGGGTGCATGGAAACAGCCAAGTGCCATTTTATTTGCGTCCTCTCAGCTGAGCACTTTGCTCTGTGCTCCCCCATGTCATCTCATTTAATTCTCGCAATGATTTTGTGAGCTGGGGTACCCATCCTCATCCCTATTAAGTAGTGGGTCTGACCCAGTTTGTTTGAAGCCAAAGCTTGGAACTTTCCTGCCACACCAATCGGACGATATTCTACAGCAGGAGTTGTTTTTATATGTCTGTGAAACAAGAATACTTCTTAAAAATATGGTGTGTGTTTTTTTTAATTTTACTGATATCAGCGAGAAGAAGGGAGAGGGAGAGAGGGATGGAAAGATCAATGACGAGAGAGAATCTTTGATGGGCTGCCTCCTGCACGCCACCTACTGGGTGTGGACCCCACACCCTGGGCATGTTCCTTGACCAGGAATCTCACCAGCGACCTCTTGCTGCATGGGAGGAGGCTCCACCAACTGAGCCACACCCTCTGGGCAGCTTATTAATGAGATATTTTACATTCTTTTTTAAAGTGTTATTAAAACTGTTGTGTATTTTGCACTTATGGCATGTCTCAGCTCAGACTGGCTGTGTTTTCACAGTGCTCAGTGGCCACACGTGGGCAGTGGCTGCCTGATTGGCTGGTGCACTTGGCCATCCCCATGTCATTGGCTGTGTTGGTCCTTCTGACTGGTGTAGATCATACCGAAATGGCCATCTTTGTGCACGTGGCCTTTTTCTTCTTTTGGAAACAGATCCCCAGCAGTGGAGTCACAAGGGCATGTGGTGTTTGAGACATTGTTGATCTGTGTTTTAAGTGCTCACCCGAGTGAGGAAGGACTTGGAGGAAGAGAAACATCACCTCAGGAGCCAGATCAAGACATTGACGGAGCAGAACTGGAGTTCTCTAGAAGAGAGTGTGGGGAACAGGACTCAGCGCCTGTAATGGGTGTGGACTGACTGACACCTGTCCACAAAGGGCTCCGTCTGGGCTTCCAGCTCCATGCCTAACCCTCGACATTCTGGGCACTGGTGTCCCAAGGGCAAGGAGACAGGCCATCTTCCCAGCTCATCCTTCTCTTGTTTCCCTGGAATGGTTTTAGATTTCTGCAAGTAGCGGTGATTGGCTTTTCAAAGACACTGCCCACTGCCAGACGCTTCTTAATCTGCTTTTGGAATTTAGTTCAGTTTAAAAAATATGACAGAGGTACAGGAGGTACCTAGGGAAAGAATTCAGATCGGGGACTGAGCCCTTTCTGTGTCTGATTTCCTCTTAATGGCGGGAGAGCTGGTTGGTGGCGAGCTGTGGTTGTGCTCCCTCTGGGGACAACCTTGTGGCCAGAAACCAGGACAGGTGATGGTATGTGAGAAGCGCTGTGTGCACACCAGGCAGACATGGGGGAGCTCCATGGAGGCATAGAAGGAAGTGTGGCGGTGGGAATGGGGGTTCTGCTGCTGACCGGGATAGGGACAGGGCTTGACAGTAGGGTAGGAGGTAGGGGGGACATGAAGGTGGAGCACAGCGTGGTCTGGGTGCAGGGAAGGTGCAGGCAGTGGCAGAAGGGAAGGCTGGAGCAGGTGGCGCTCAGATGTGGAAGGCGTCCATTCCCCGCTAAGGAGTTGGATTCACTGAGAGTGACTGTTTAAGGGATGCCGGACTAGAGGGCGAGGGAGCTGCCAGAAATGAGGGCAGGAGGAAGAGCCTTGGTGCTGGAAACCTTGTGGCTGGAAGTCAAGTAATCTGAGATGCATCTGGTGGGTCCAGGGTGGTCTTCACCCTTCGGTGCTGTGCTGCCGGGAATGTCCTTCCTTGTGATGGGGAATGGCTGACCATGAGGGACAGAGGGATATGGTCACAGTGACCACAGGGTCACTGTCCCAGGACCCCAGGGTCATGATGCTGCTTTACTGTTTCCTGGATTCTTCTGCTCATCTATAGGTGACTCGCTACTTACCAAGGATGGACACAGTAGTATTGTGGCTTGAAGTTGGCTCTCTGTAACGCAGTGGGTAAAAATGACCAGCAGAGGTTGGGCAGGTGCCAACTAGAAGATTAGGGGCCTGGTACCCAAGGGGGTGATCTGATGATGGTTTTGCATTAGGCAGTGTCTGCAGGAGGCCAGGGAGTTGGCAGGCTTCCTGAGCCTGCTCTGAGCGGAGTCTTCCCCATGACATGGGGTGCCTGCCCTCTGAGTTGTGCGCCTAGGGGTGGGGGTTTGGTCAGAGCCAGACATGAAAGTGCTCTAGCGTAAGGCAAGTAGCACGGTTGTGGGAAGAGAAGAACACAGACTAGAAGAACAGATGCCGAGCCAAGGGTGCTGGGAACAGAGCAGAGTCGGTGTCAGGGGCCCAGCGGTTTGTGAGCCATCACTTTTCACGGGCTGCTCACTTCACGGTGAACTCTCAGAAAAGCCCTCGTATTAGGTGTGACCTTGGCAGCCTCATGGCCAAAGGAGCCTGAGCAGCTGCCTCAATCCAGGGGATTCATTGTCAAGCAAGGAAACCAGGGTATGAGCTGTCAAGACCCACAGGTTTCTGAGCCTGAGTTTCACATGGTTCGGGGTTTGCTCTCCTGAGATGAGGTACAGCCTGATTCTCGGCACTTCAGCAGGTCTCCTCGACGTGTTAGGGTTCCCGAACCCATGCCACATGCTTCCATCCCCATATTCCCAACTCGGTAATCATGACGTTCATGAGCACCGTGATGTCTGAGTCCCATGAAAATGCCGGCCCTTCTCGACCAGGTCCCAGCCTGGACTGATGAGTCCACTTACATGTTTTATTTTAAAAACCAGATTTTTTTTCTTTTTTCTCTGTTTACAGAGACAATTTCAAGGCCTTATATACAATAAGGGAGGAAGTGGAGGAAATAATCATGTACCATACAAGTCCCAGCACCCTGCTCCCAAGACAGGCAGTAAAACACAGAACAGAAAGCTTGCTTTTTTATGAGTAGGGAAAGCTGTAGCCATCTAGAGCAGTGACTAGTTTTTGGGCCCACATCTTCCCCTCTATGGCAGGTCCCCTGTGCACAGGTCCCTCCCAGCCCTGAAAGAATTTTGAGTTTCTTTCTGTCCTGCCCTCAGGGTTATCCTATGAGGGATGGCGAATGCCAGCTGGCCATGAGCCTGTTTAAGTGGGCAGAGAGTCTGTGGTTTACAGCCACTAAAGCAGGACTATCGGGTTGTGTCTCAAGGTTTCAAAACCTAGAAAATGATTTTTTTTTTTTGAAGGACCGGCACCCATGGTCTTCAATCACAGGAACCTCTCGGTTTTACCTACATTCCTCTGGAGTCACTGGACCCCAGGGTGGTTCACAAACACGTCCCCTTCTCCAGAGAGCAGCAGCCCCGGTGGTGGGCCAGCTCAGTTCCCAAGATTGTGAACCTCCATTCAGCAGGGCTTCCATTGGGCCTGGGCCTGAGCCCCAGGAGCTGGGCCTTCAGATTGTTCTGTCCCAGCCCAGCCTTGAGGTAAAATTGCCGTGAACCCTGCAAGGCCTCTCTGTTGAAATCACAGAACCACAGAATTTCCAACCCTCTGCCTGTCCCTTGTGTTGACAGGGAAATTGAGGCATCAATGAGGAAAGTAAGCGAGTTGAGTAAGCACAGTGCTGTTTTGTGGCAGAGCCAGGATTAGAACCCAGATGAGGGTCTTCTTGTGACATTAGAATGCCTCCATTTCCGGTTAGTTGCAATGTATTACTTACCCTTTAAATTCACTGTTTTCATTTATTTTTACTTTACTTTTTTTAAAAATATATTTTTATTGATTTCAGAGAGGAAGGGAGAGCGAGAGAGAGATTGAAACATCAATGATGAGACAGAATCATTAATTGACTGCCTCCTGCAAGCCCCCTACTGGGGGTTGAGCCCACAACCAGGGCATGTGCCCTTGACCAGAATGGAACCCAGAACCCTTCACTCTGTAGGCTATGCCAGTGGTTCTCAACCTTCCTAATACTGCGACCCTTTAATAGAGTTCCTCATGTTGTGGTGACCTCCAACCATAAAATTATTTTCGTTGCTACTTCATAACTGTAATTTTGCTACTGTTATGAACCGTAATGTAAATATCTGATATGCAGGATGTATTTTCATTGTTACAAATTGAACAAAATTAAAGCATAGTGATTAATCACAAAAACAATATGTAATTATATATGTGTTTTCTGATGGTCTTAGGCGACCCACAGGTTGGCGACCCACAGGTTGAGAACTGCTGGCCTATGCTCTATCAACTGAGCCAAATCGGCTAGGGCTATTTTTATTTTATACTTCACCTGAAGATATTTTTTTCATTGATTTTTAGAGAGTAGAAGGGAAGAAAGGAGTATGGAGAGAGAGAGGGGGTGAGGAGAGAGCCATCGACTGGTTGCCGTACTGAACACGCCCCAACTGGGCCCAGTGATAGACCTGCAATCCAGGTACATGCCCTTGACCCAGAATCAAACCCTTGACCTTTTGGTGCTCCAAACCCTGAGGCACACCAGCCAGGGTTCTTTCTTTTTCATCCAAATGGCCCACTGGGCCCTGTCCTTTTCTCCCTCACTCAGATTCCTCAGTGCCCAGAAGGGGTAAGGTATGCCCGCCCATCTCACCTGTTATTAGCTCTAGCTGGAAATGAGGAGGTCCCTGACTCTTCCTGAAATGGCCCTTGGATGGAAAATTGCCAACACACCTAGATTAGCAGAGCACCTCTTCCTGTACCTTACAGTGATCAAGAGCTGAGAGCTGTATTTGAAGTTCTGTTTCCTGAGAGGCTAGTGTGGGTTTCTGCCACAATGAATGCTTCTGTCTTCCCTGGGTCTGTGCAATAACTGCAAATTG